>NC_056728.1:772031310-772076310 GCF_019279795.1 Protopterus annectens | reverse complement strand
GTTGGTATATGTCTCATATCTGAAGCTGGGTTGTAGCCAGTGAAATGCATGTTGTACTGAAACCTGACTGTTGCTTCTTCCAGAACACTCTTCTCAGTGTGTAGTTTTACTCACACCTCCTAATGCTAACACTGGATACATGGGAGTATGTACTTTCTTTTCGAATTAGAGAATTAACTGGCATACAACAGTAGTTATTGCAATGTATTCCTATGGCTTTCCTATTTTCCCTTTACATTCACTCATTGTAATGCATGTTATATTTCTTTCAGCACCAAGTTATTGTATATCTGTTGTGGTGTAGTGATACTTCAAGTGGACTGGTGAGTCCAAGGTCCCGAGTTCGAGACTTACAAGGTATTTTATTTTGCTGCTGAGCAGTACAAGGGCCTTGTCATACAGAGTGACTAAGGCACTTTTAAGCAGTTGTAAGCAGGTTTGCGCGGGTTTGCGCGACGCTTAGCGATGTTAAGCTAAGCTTAGCTTAGCTTATTTTATTTTAGCAATACTAAGCCAAGCTTGGCTTAGCTTATCATATCTTAACAATGCTAAGCTAAGCACACACATGCGCACACTGTTGCAAATCCGCTTACTACTGTTTACAAGTGCTCACTCCCGCTAACCCCTGCGCTCATTTCTTTGACAGAAAAGTAAATGGGGAGATAGGAATGTGGAGATAAAGGCTGCACAAAGAGGGGAAGACAGCAGGGGAAACCAGCTAGGGATGTACAGGATGGGTGTAGAGAGGGTCCATAGCTGCCCATTTCTTTACCAGCAACAGCTGTGCATATGCAATACATTAGGAGGGATATTTGAAACCTTCCATCCCTGAGAGAGGGGTGAGGACAACTATGTGTGTTGTACTACCATTTATGAATCTCAGGCACATGCACTGTTACTGAACTGCTACACTGTCATTAGTACGTTACTCACTTCTGAACAGTTTGTGGTTTGTTTGTGTTGACATTAGCACAGTCTGCTCAGGACAACTGGACATATTTCACTACTGTGTATGCCTACCTACACCCTTGGTTGTGCCTAACTACACGGGTATATAGTACCTTTGGGTAGGGGTGCAGAAGTGCAGAGTGCATTATTTATTATCGTGTGATGTTTATCTTACTGAACATGCAGAGTTGCTGTGTACCTGTAAGTCTATAAAGGCTAGTAGTCTGTCTGAGTAGCTCCCACCTGTGGACATATCCAGATGGTAGACAGAGGTCAGCCTAGTATTCTTTGACTGTGCACCACAGCAGTCTTTTCAGCACCTGAACAATGGCATTGTTACAGGTGGTTGCTAGCAGTACATGACTACATTCTTTGATATTTCTGTGTTGTACGTCTACACAAGGGCATGCTTGTGGGATTCATTCTACAGCTATTTGCAGAGTGTGTAACAGCAGACAAGCTGATATGCCTATGTGTTTCTGACTCTTCCAAGCCTCAGATACTCTCACGTATATATTAGAACAGCCTCAGGGAAAGGTACATATAACTGGGATACACCTGTGATATATTTCAGACATTTTGCAGTTCAGACTTTGGGGGATTCAGAGCATATGTATTACTACACCTTTTCTGATGTGCAAGCAGTGTCTACTCTCACTTATTGACATTTGTCATTAAGTGAGATTCCCCACCTTTCTGCCTACTGTTAGTACATTTCACAAGGAGTCAGAGGGGCACAGCTAACATTTGTTTACAAATCAGGGTCATCACTGTAGAGCAGTCACTGTTGGGAGGTCTGGCCAGTGACCTATGCAAATATGCCAGTGTTTATCCAGCTCTGATACTGTGTGGGGTTTGTAAGGTGCTACTGTAACATTATTCCCTACTGGCATGGTTGATTCTCTTTTCAAAGTCATGTCATGCAATTCCACAACACCTGCTGGTTAAGGCCCACAGAACAAAATTTGTGTTATGCCATTCCTGTTTTCCCTTTACATTCACTCATGGTAATGCATGATATATTGCTTTCAGCACTAAGTTATTGTATATCTGCCATGGTGTAATGGTACTTCATGCAGACTGGTGAGTCCAAGGTCCCGGGTTCGAGACTGACAAGGGTATTTTATTTTGCTGCTCAGCAGTACAAGGGCCTTGTCTTAAAGAGTGACTAAGGCACTTTTAAGCAGTTGTAAGTGGGTTTGCGTGGGTTTGTGCGATGCTTAGCAATGCTTAACTAAGCGCACACAAGCTCACACTCACGCACCCCTGCTAACTACTGCTTAAAAATGCTTACTCTCGCTAACCCCACGCTAATTTATTTTAAAGAAAAGAAAATGGGGAGATAGGAAAGTGGTGAAAAAGTGGGCACAAAGAGGGAAAGACAGTAGGGAAACCAGCTCGGGATGTGCAGGATGGGTGTAGGGAAGGTCCATAGCTGCCCATTTCTTTACCAGCAACAGCTGTGCATATGTTTGAAATTTGGTGTGAAATTTGAAACCTTCCACCCCTGAGAGAGGGGTGAGGACAACAAAATATGTTGTACTGCCAATTAGAATTATCAGTTTACATGTCCAGCGGATATGTGTGCGAATTGGGCAGCTATGTATGGGGCGTAATTATTTTGTGGGAACAGATTGCCCTTTTTTTTAATTTTTTTTCATGTGAGAGTGGAATGTGAGGTAGAGGAAGTATATTTGGGGAGGTAGGTTAGGGAGGTAAACAGACAAGACAAACAAGACGCATACAGGGGCAGAGTTTGACACATGGGGTGGGTGAACACAATTGATGGGGAAGGATGTTTGGAAATCACAAGCCCATGAGCCCACAGATGGTAACAGTGGAACTGAGATCCCCACCCATGGGCAGTCACCACTGTACCTTCACAGCCCCGAGGGTGGCTGTGCTTAGGGCTGTGTAGGATGGGCAGGCTTAACTGAGAGACGCGTCACTCTTGCCTCGAGCTGGCGTTGGGGATCAGCGACTGAACACTGGATCTCCCTACACACCACAGCTCGGACCCTAGCAAGGGTGACAGGTGGCCCTTCTCCGCCCACGCTTGCATGGGGGGACGAGCCCCATCCCCTGCAGTGCTTCCACCCGAAGGTGGCACAGGACCAACAGAGGAGGGGAGCCCGGGCTAGGCACCAGAGCCGCTGGTGCCAGGTGCACTCGCCAACTGTGGAGGGACAGGTGGGTCCGTTGGGACCGGCCTTCCCATACGTTCTGTGATTAGGTATGTTTAATTACAACATAAACAACAGCATTCCAGATTAGTTGTAACAGCATGCAGTAATATTCCCATTAACCCAACACACCAAGGTTCCAACAGTTGAACAGCAAGCATAACACATGCATATATTGAACGACAGTGGATATTCCAACAGCATGCAGGGATGTTTAGTAGCAACAGGCCATCATGAACGTGGTGTTTGAACAGGGCACATGCATCAACATCAATGCAAATATTTATAAAACAATAGGACATATGTTCCAACAAATATTTAAGGTTACACATACCTATTGAGGTGTGGAATTGCATGGTTTATGCACATATGGTAGGGTGTAGAAAAAACCTCAGTTAACATCTTATAATGACCTTTTAGTCTACACTACATTCCCAGTGACTGCAAGTGTATATCCCTTACCTGTATTATTACACTTGCCACCATACATTAGGTTGTGTCATGGGTTTGGCTAGTTCAATATATGCCTGACCTATATCTGACATACTAACTGTCCAGGATGCAGATGTTACTGCTACATATTTCTCGTTTGCATTTATATTTCTTTATCTACATATCTGGGATGTTTTCACATGACATTTTCACTTCAATTTGTACAGAACCCTGCATTTCTTGACACACACTCACATTTATGGTGAATAATTACATGCTACATGTGTGCCAGGTTTACTTATTCATGCCAGCCAGTAACTGACTATTTTGGACTGTATATATGTTTCACAGCTACTAGCACTTCCATCACCCACTTTATATGGGACTGCATAACTCTGGGCTGCCTGCACATTTTCAAACAGTACTGTTTGTATAATGCAAGGGTACAACAATCATTTCAGACTCTGTAACACAGACACACTCTGGGTTTTAGACCTTTATTAATGACATTGCACACTTTTCCACAGGCTCACTCCTTTATTTGTTTTAACGGTGTTTATGGCAGACATGTTCAAGACATATTATACCTTTATTAATAGGTTAGAACAATCTTTTTACAGGCTCACTCACTTATGTTATATGACTGTGCCTGCAGAGATATTATTCCAGACATATGTTACCTTTCTTAATGGGTTACTACACTCTTTTTCTGTCTCTCTGAAATTTTTATCTGACAGTACATGCAGAGGACTTATTCAGGCAATTCTGTGGCTGTTTTATTGGACTACAACACTTTCTTTCATGCTCCCTCCCATATTTTATATAACAATACATGCAGAATAATCACTAACCTGCCTGGTGGTGCAGCCTTAGCAGCCTATCAGCATAGGCTTGCTGATTCGTAGCACGGTCACCTGCAGCTGTTAAGTAAATGAAGGGATATTGAGACATACCTATCTGTTATACATACTCCATTATCAATTCTTACATACTGCATTCCATGGCTACATACTCAGTTGTGAGGCATTCTGCATCCCACGGGCCTCCTGTATCCACTGGTTCAGGTGGTCCTGCTTTCGTCTCTTCAGGTCTGCATGGTGGTGACGGACCTGCTCACCAGTCCGAGGAACGCTGGCACTGGTGAGGTCACGAGCTAACCGGTTCCAAGCCTCTGCCTTGTACTCCATCCCTTGGAACTGGCCCTGCAGGAGTCTTGTCTCGTGATGGTGGACAAGGAGCCAAACCATGTATTTGGATTCCTCGATGCCCCAATGTTGTGCTCGGAAGTGTGAACCCTCTCCTGCACCTCCCATTCTGACTGCAAATGTGAGCTACAATCAGTTATGGCGAGTATTCCCACCTATGGGGCTTAAATATGCCGCATTTCCCGCACTTTTTGTGATTGGCCGTTTTGTAAAATTCTCGACTGACTGCATACCTGCTTAGTAATGGTTAAACTACCATTTGTAAGTTTATGAATGTTAATAGTGGCTGCTTCCCCTATGTTGTCATGGCTTAGTGGTTCTGTACTTTGATTATGATGCACAAGGTCCTGGGTTCGAACCTTGTCATTCTTTTATTTTAATACTGTCTAGATAGGCTAGGAGGTGTGGCTGCGTTTAAGCAACTTAGCTCTATGTTGCTCCATGGTGCCCTATGGTGCCCTGATTGGCGCGGCGTGCACGTCCGCACAAACACATTGCGCTGGGTAAAGCGCTTTTAAACTTTGGGCAACTCTATTGCACTGGGTAAAGCGCTATTAAACTATGGGCAACTCTGTTTAGCTGGGTAAAGCACTATTAAACTATGGGCACCTCTGTTTAGCTGGGTAAAGCGCTATTAAACTATGGGCACCTGTGGTTAGCTGTGTAAAGCATTGCTTAACAGCAGGCTATTATATATCTGGGTCCTTTAAAAATATTTAGTTTGTTCACTGATACATTGGCCATGTCACTGCTTTTAATAACATTTTAATCATATATGTCTGGTATTATTTCAAATACTGATTTACAACATAAATAAGAAGAGGAGTGGTGGGACTCAAACCATGCATGCCTTCTCTTTGTGCATACGCTCTACCATTACGCTATTGCAATTTGGTGTGATTTGCATAAACATTCTTTCTTATGCTCTTCCATGTCAGAATTGCTAACTCTAGTTAAGCAATGGGCACACCTGCGCGCACACACACACGCACAAATATGGGCAGCTATATCGTGGATTTAAAAAAATATATATAATTATTTACTTTATATAAGTGTGATGGGAGTTTACAGTGTCAGGGAGTGTGGTGTTGGGTGCAAGTACATTTGAGCGAACTCGCTCTTGTGTGTTGACATTATGCTTTTTAAAACCTTGCAGGGGCGTGCACATTTAGACTGCTCAGCAGTCGGACACGCCCCCCCCTGCTTTCCTACTCAGTCCGTGTAAGAGTTACGGTTGAGTCAGCGTGCCCTCATGAATATTCATGGCACGCTGACATCAAACCGTTCAACTGCAGCCTCCGAGTAAGACTTATTAAGTCTTACACAGAGGATTAGTGAATCCGGGCGTTAGAGTTTGTAGAAGTCATGCACACCACAGGCTGTATAAATGGATTTGACATGGACTTAATGGTGGCCTCTTCCCTCACTTGCTCCCATTCTGAAACCAGACCTACACATAGGAGAGTTCTGAAGGTTGATGCAGGTTGTGTGGGGACTGGGGATGGTATGGCCATTACTACTTTAGTTTTCATCATAATCAAACCTTAGTGATCTGCATAGGAGGTCATTATAGCTTGTTTTGGGGGATGGGGATGGGGGACAGTGTTGTCATTGTTTCTTGTACTCTGCTGACAGACCTCGTAGTTGTACAATGAAGGTTACTTTAGCTTGCGTAGTGGCAGTGTACTATTTAGGAATAACAAAGTAGATTACATTACTGTAATCATTATTTTTTCATTTTACTCACAACCGCACATCAGGCTTCTTTGCAGGTGGCTAACTTCGGGTATCACAATCACTTGAAATAAATGACTGTGGTCATCTGAACCTCTGCTTTCATCCCAATCTTACATCGGAGGGATGCACAAGCAGAAACTATCTATTTTTTTTTTTGGGGGGGGGGGCAGGCAGGTAGTACTACCAGAGAGAATTCATGTATCCTCACAGTAATTGTCTAGTTTACATTGAGTTACTATTTTGTCAGGTTAGAGCATTAAGTCTTTGGTACAATCTATGTCTTCCTTGAACTCCTGATGTGTTTTTTTTCATGCTACTATTGGATTAAAAGTTTGGGAAAATGCTCCAAAATGCATCTATAACCCTTTTGTTTCTGTAGGCCTCTGTTTAATTGAGTTATTTCCTAAATAGTTATTACTGGGGTGTCTTGGTCAGGAAAAGTGTGTTGAAAGGATCCAAGGAAAACAGAAGTTGAACAACACTAAGGTTCCTTAATCATAATTTCTGTCTAAGCTGTCATTGAATGGAAAGGTTATGTACAGTAAACTCTCAGTTAACAGGCACCCATATGGATTGGTAGATGCTGGATAACTGTTGTTTGTGGTTGCTTGAGAGTTAGTATTAAAAATAGGCCTGACTAATACTGTACCCTATACTATTTGTTTGGTTCGACTTGTTCTTAGGTTGGGGAGAGAGGGAATTTATTCCTGTCTCCCTTTATAAAACTCTAAAACTCTGAAAATGCAAGGTATGTCTCTGCGGGGGGGGGGGGGGGGGGGCAAAATGCAGCACATGTGAATTGTAGTGCATTTCTTCGATTTTTTTGTTCTGGCTGCTTGAGAGTTCAAGTTGCTTAAGTTCCATTTAACTGAGAGTTTACTGTAATAACAAGAAACTATAAAATACACTTCAGAGTATATATAAAATCATGGTTTCCTGAAAAAGCTGAGGTGTAAGGCAAAATATCAGAAAAGGAAGAAAACTACAATGTGCACCATGCAGGAAGCTTGGGATGAGGGGTGGGGGAACACAAGGGGCCAATGTAGGATGTGCATGTGCTTTTAGAGAGGGTGAAACAGTACGCAGTGCCTAGGGCACTATTTCACCCAAGTCCATTCCTGTATATACAGTTACTATAATGTATCACTGATACAACTAAATGCCAGTAACTGAATGCCCTCTGTGAGATGGACCAACACAGTGTGGTGCACAGGTCTGTCTTGATGTAAAAGCATTGTAGCTACAGTTTGGTCTGTACAAACTACTCCTAGGAGCATGAACTAAATGTTCCTTAGGAAGGGGTGTCAATGATACTTAGACTGAAGTATTCAGGGGCCCCCACCTTGACACTTGCTGGGGACCCCCAGAATACTAACACCAGCCCTGGTATTACCATATTGACTGCTCACATCACACCTTGTCCAAAACAACTGTTTTCTGTAATACTATATTGAATACATGCATCACACCTCATGTATCTTCATATTCTGTATTACCATATCAATAACGCACATCACACTTCAAGCAAAAATTGTTCTGACTCCCAAGTAAAATCTTATTTTTCCAATCAAATCAAAGCTTTCTTTTATACAAGAATATAATGTTATAACACAGGCTTATAACAGAATTAAAGGATAAACTGTCTGCACAGTTGTTGGTGCTTGAAGCTATAAATCTATCATGTGGTCTAATCAGATGCTTATGTATTTTTGAGTGTAATAACAAATTAGAGTTCTAGCAGATTTCACCTTCACAGTGGCATCAGTGAAATGGGGTTAAAACTAACTAAAAAAATTCCTTCCTTCAATAATCTAAAAAGTGGATGTCTTATGACAACTGAGATGTAGTCAGGTAGTTCCCCAGCCTGAGGTCCATCCTTAAATGCACTAGGTAAAGCAGGGTATAATAGTATGAGAGAAAGAAATTGAAGAGGGTTTGCTGAGAACAAAGCACCTTTAGTGACAAAAAAGCACCTTTATTGACTGCCTGGATGACAGCTTCACAGAGTCTAGAGAGGAATCTTCCCTCATTATGTGATGTGGGATGCTGAATTGGTAAACTGGAGAGCAGATCATCAAAAAGCTAGGTGGTCAGTGACAGTGAGGGGCATATAAGCAGACATAGTGATTAGCATCAGACATATTTGCATCAGGTAGGATCACATTTTTTTCTTTGCATTAAGGCCATGACTTTGGCATCAGTTATATGTAGCTGTGAGACCCTCTTGTAGTATGTTAATGTCATTTGGGGAGTCAGTGACAGCACCCAACTTGCAGTCATCCGCAAACTTGGTCAGCCACAGGCCCTTGGTCTTTGCCTGGACCTCTGAGAAGTAGATGCCAAATAGTAGGGGTCCAGGACAGGTCTGCTGTCGGAGGTGGTGGTGTCTATTTTGACCTTGTGGGTCCTATCTTTGAGCCAGTTGGCCACCCATCTGATGAGATAGGGATTAACACCAAGTTGTGTTAGCTTTTCAATGATGCCCGAGTGGGGGATTGTGTCAAAGGCCTTGGCCAGGTCAAGGTAAGCTGTATGTACTGATTTTCCCTCAACCAGGGCCTTGGTGATGATCTCAAAGAAGTTAACTAAGTTCAGTAGGCAAGATCTGCCCCTTACAAATACGAACTGGGTGGGGTTGAGTGCTTGGAGACTGCCTATATCCTTGTTTGAGATCCATAGTAATAGCTTTACAGATCAGACTTGTCAAGCTAATGGGGCAATAGTTTCCCGGTCAGTAGTGGCACCACCTTTGTGCAAGGGGATGACAATGGTGGTTCTCCACGCTGCTGTAATCAAGCCTGTAATTAGGCTGTGGTTGAATAGGATGCTCAGTGGTGAAGCTAGTTCTTGCTGGAGATGGTGCAGAATACAGCCTGGGATATTATCAGGTCCCAAGGAAGCTGTGTTCTTTACCTTGGATAAGGCCATTACGGGGATGTCGACTGGGCCTTTGGGGGCGATAAGGGGGTGAAGTTTGTGCTGAACCTATCCACTAGTAGATTGGCTAAGTCGGCAGGATCAGTGTAAGTGGTACCATTAAGTACTAATTCGGAACAAACTTGGGATTTGCCATGGAGGTTCCTAACGTAACTGAAGAAGGACTTGTGGTTTCCCTTTGTATTGGAGGTTAGTTTCAATAATTGGCTTTGGAGTTTTCACTAGTGATCTGATTTGCTTGCTGAGGCAGAGGAGGGAGATTTTCTGATTTGGAATTTGTTCCTTTTTACTCTTGAACAACAGTTTCTTCCTTTTGTTGTAAAACCTGTTGATAGAGGATGTCCACCAGACAGATTTGCATCTCCTTGAGGAGCAGGTTTTAGTTCTGTTGGGTATGGCTGAGTCCATGCAGTTGTACAGGTGCTTGTATACTGCACTGGCGTACTGTTCAGCATAGTTATCTGCATCCTCTGAGGGGGTGGTGATGTGAAGCTGCTAATACCCTCCCTTAGGATGGTGCAGTCAGCTTTTGAGAAGTTTTTTAGGCTGGTTACAGCTGGGGAGGGGTTGGGTGGGATAGAAACTTTGAATGAGACAGACTGTTGATCTGATCTCACCAGGGAAGAACATACTATGGGAGTGGTGCAGCAGTCACCCATGTTTGTGAAAACCAAGTCCAGCATGTTGTCTCCCCTTGTAGGGGATGAGACCAGCTCGTCTAGTGTGTTAGAGTTGATAAAGTCAAGGAATCATTGGGTGAGTGCATTAGTGCAGGAATAGTTCACCCAGTCTATGGTGGGGTAGTTGAAGTCACCAAGGATCAGGGTGTTAGGGGGGTAGCTTGATGGAGTCAAGTAGGTCCAGGTAGGAGAAGTGGGTGTCCTGAGACATGGAGGGGGGTCTACAGCTGGCTATAGCTTGGAGAGGTGTCTTGCCAACTGTCAGTTGCACATGGAGTAATTCCAGTGCGTCATGCTGGTAAACCGGTATGGAGGTGTGCCTGTCTTTAATGAAGATAGAGACTCAACCACCCTTAGTCTTTCTGACCTCATTTTGGGGTCGGAAAGTGTGGGATGAGGTATAGCCTGGTAAGGCGAGGTGCTCTCCGCAGCCCTGAACCAAGTTTCCGTGACTGCACAAACATCAGCATCTTCCAATGTGAGGAGAGCCTCCAGTGAGTGCATTTTCAGATTAAGGTTCCTAACATTGAGCAGCATGACCTTCAGTTTGCTTTTTGACAGATCTTTCATGTTGGAAGATTTGTCTTTGGGACGTAGCCTAAAAAAAGGCACAATGGGGGAGGCAAGAGCCTTGGACAAGATCTGAAACCCCAGGGGAGACAGGTGGAGGCAATCTCTGGCAAAGCAATGAGGCCTGTCAATCATATCATCCCAAGCAGACAGATACTGGATTCCCTTGGAAAGACACTAGAAACTAAGCCAATTGTTGAAGTCAATCATTTTTTGTTGGTATTGTGGCATCATTCTTGGTGAAGGTAGGATGCTGCTCATTGATAGGGTCACACCTGTGTGGAGCGTATAGTCATGTCTCTCTTCATGTAGTCCAGGGAGGTATGTCTCAATTCATTCACACCAACATGGACAATGACAGAGTCATATGTTCTGGAGAGACTTAAGTGCATGCGTAATGTGGTGGATTCTAGCGCCTAACAAACAGCTGAACATGACCTTCTACTTGTTGAGCCTGGTGAGGGGGACATCGGTGTGTCTCACTATTGAGTCACCAATGACTAGGCCCCAGATTCCTATGATCCCTAAAATGGGTAAATCAGCTACTGAAAGTGAATGAGTGACTGAAATTGCTTTTAATCTAAATGCATAAAACCCAAAGTTTGGTTTAAACAAAACAGTAGCCCCTTTCCCTGATATGGAGTGACCACAGGACATGTTTATTTTGTAAGAATAGTAGGAGTGCCTAGGTTCCCTATAATCGTTCACGGGTTTTTTTCACCAGTCATTTTTTCCAGAAGTCTGCCAGCAATACCAAAGGTTTGCATGTCATAGTCAGCCACCTTATTTGATAAGGCTGGAGAAAGCATCATGTACTTCCTTACTAAGAACCTCTGCACTTGCATGTGTGGGTTAATTGTTGCATTTTCTGACTGAACCTTAATTTAAGAAATGTTTGAGAGATGAAGACAAAGAAAAATCAACTTGTAACACAGAATGGATTCAGCTTTGCCATTATGCAGGCTTCCCATTGCCTTCAGGTTGTCAAACATTTTCTGACTAATTACCATTGTGGGCCTACGAAACATTATAAGCTTTGCTGCTGATAAAGTGATAATAAGAACAACTATAACTTTCTCTCTGAGTAGTATAAGAATCTTCTTTTTGTGTGATATGTCTCTGGCTAAGATATGGTATGAGTGATAGGTTTCAATAGATTTGTTATGTATGTAAATGTGTTTTTCATTTAAGTTTCATGATCCACTGTTTTATTCTATAACTGACTTAATGCTTTTCATTCAATGAACTGAAATCACCTGTATTTGTATGGATACTGTTTCTTTTTGTATATACTGTTGTGCTGCCTTTTGTTGCTGCCTTTTGACTTTGGTCATGGCAGGAAAGGGTCTTTGGACCATCACTCTTACACAGTTAAACTGAATAAAAGGATGGATAAATAAAAAAGTAAAAAGGACAGACAGACAAACCATTTAGTAAAAATGTTAAATAAAAACCCCAGATAAACTAGAGTTTTCACTGTGTGATAACTTAAGCCTCTTGTAGTGGAGGCCCATGGGATCTATGCAAAAATGTTCAGGATATCAAGCTTTTCAGCTACATGACTTCTGAATGTCCATGACCTTTTTTTTTCCTTTTAAAGTCTTTATAGTTACATTCAGGCCAATATATTTCACATGTAGCATTACAAATGTTGAAGACAATTGGAAGAGCATTAATAAGGCAAAGGTCTGGTTGTGGATAATGTTTTCTATATCAAATTAACAGAAAAAGATTTAACTGGTCAACATTTTCATTATGATTACTGCTCCAGTTAAATACCCCTGTAGTTGTTCCAGTAATGTCTGAAGTTTGACCATGTTGGAGTCAACCAACATCATCAACTGGTAGATAGAAACAACTCTGATCCAAAACAATACCAAAACAGCAAAATCTTCAGAACTCAGGAATCGAAAAACAGGAACCAAAGTCAAATCCAAAAGCAAATTCTTTATTCTCCAGCGCCTCGGTGTAACCACCTTTCAAGAGTATGTAACATTCAGTTGATGTATGTAACATCATCAACTGAACTACTATAGTATGTCCGATAGTAGTCAATCAGGGAAATACAAGCCTGTATTTCACCCGATTGTTTAATTTTTTTCATTTTTGCCTGTACGTATAGAAATGCAGGATAGTAAGAAATTGTAAACTACTGGGACATTCTAGTGAAGTGTCACATTATGGAAGTACTTGCATTTTAAAGTAGCTTTAGTGGCACTTGCCTACAAAATAACTGGGAAGTTAAAGTAAAGCCTGGGATATGTTTGAAGAGCTTAGCCATATTTTCTGCCACAACAGGGTTTATTGTAAATACTGAGGATTCTTTGATTCCTTTTTTATTATAATTTTTTGAGGATGTTCTTTTGTATTTGTCTCTTCAGGCCTATGAACAAATTGAGAAGGCTGGAGGACACAGAACTGCCAGTATTGTGGTGGCCCTGATAGATGGGGAGCTACTAGGTTTGTTGCCGAATTATGCTATACAGGCGGTAAGTGTTAAGTATATTTTGACGCTTTCACATATTGCTCATTAATAAATAAACTATTGCTTGAGTAGCATTGTGTTTTTTTTTATTTTTGAATAGGCTGATCGTGCAAGAGAATTGGGTGCTAGAGTGTACTGTGTTGGAGTTAAGGATTTCAATGAAGACCAGGTGAGTTTTAGTTATAAACAGAAAGATTAATAATTTTTCTACAGTCTGTGGCACATTTGCTTTGAGCAGTACTGTCTGCTTTGCTTTAATCTGTATAATAGAGAGTGTTTACTGGTATGAAATCTGAACTGTATTTTCTGCTTATTACCATTAGGTATGCCAGAAAACTATGTATAGGAGAGAGATTTATATTGTGAGATAAGCAACATTAGCATCTGGCATATCTAGTGGCAGTGCAGTTAGGAAACCCTGCTTTAAAGGTGGGCAGGAGGCAACTGTTATTACTCATACTAATATGCAGGTAATGTAACTAGACATTCCCCAGGATTCAGCAAGCTCTGCACAGTGTGCAGGAATAGTGCAAGAGCTGCTGCATGCAATATGGCCGACGGGCGATCCAGGAACAAGCTCCCGGCACATGCACGAGCGCTCCTACACTATTCCTGCACGGACACCACTGCTATATGCTAATTACCCCATTTGCAGGTGAAAACCATGCAAATGAGGTGAATTAGCAATCCAGGAATCAGGCAGTCATCTGTGCAGGAATAGTGTAACCTGCAAAAATGAATTTGGTTACTAACCGAATACATTTCTGAAAATTACAAAATGGAGGCATGACAGCTCCAAAGAAAGCATGTATTCAATGGAGTAGGCATGCCAGTGGCTAAATGTATGGCCTTTGGCATGATAAATAGTTGCAAAATTATAAAAAATAACTTTTATTTTTTATTTTTTTGGACAATTTCAGCCATTTAAGTGTAGGGCAGCGTTGCGCAAACAGGATTGGCCAGAAAATAAAAAAAAAGGTGGAAATAAGCTTTGAAACCCAAATCAGCATTTTGCCATGATAGTCAATGGCATGCATAAGACAACAATATCAGAGAGTAGTGGTTGCTAAGGGGGAAGGCTGAGTGTGTGTGTTAACTATGAATTAACATTCTGTTTTATGCAAATGAGGGGACTGATACTGAATCACAGATTTCCTCTCATTGTTAGTTTGCAGCCAACCATGTAGGTGCAGCAATACAGCAGTGCAAGTCTAACAGCTGATTGAGTTCATAAGGGTGTGTGTCATGTTTTCTGTAAGCTCATTGGAGCTCTGTGGCTCGTGTTTGCCCTTAGCTAAGCACAGCTAAGGAATGGGGGGGGGTGTCAGATGTTCCTGTGCACTGTGTACATAGCCTAAACGGGTTTTAAACAAAAAAAAAAAAACAGGAAAATAGCAGCTCTGCGCACATCTGAGCACTGGGTATGTGCGACGCACCTCAGGGCTTAAACTGGAAGCCAGTGGGAAGACAAAACAGCAGTAGGAAGGCAATCAAGGAGAACTAGCATAACTGGCAGGTGGAATGTATCTGAATCAGCCAAATACACATGCAACAGCCCAGCACACTACTATAAACTATGTAAACACCTTTCAGACTGTTTTTGGGGAAGTAGGAAGACAATCAAGGAGAACTAGCATAGCTGGCAGGTGAAATGTATCAGAATCAGCCAATTACACATGGAACAGCCTAGCACACTACTATAAACTAGTCTGGTCTTTCCCACAAACTCTACACCACCAGTGTACACAGACGGGGAAATTTTACCTGACAAAACTAACAAAATGTTAGGGCTACTGTCGCTCTCATACATCAATATGTGGAAGAACCTGAGGGTGGTGAGGATATGAATGCTGACGACCATCCCACAGTGAGGAGAAGGAGAAGGGTGTACAGACCCATTGTAACCTACCAGGGGCTACATGAGCTGGAGATAGTGGAGTGCTATAGGGTAGACAGGGACGTTCTACAGCAAATTGAGCTGTGCCAGCCATGCCTCACACACAGAACCAACAGAGGGGAACCCATCCCAGTGGATACCAAGGTATGTGTAGGCTTAAGAATATTAGCCACAGGTACCTTCCAAAGGCCAACTGGGGATATCACGGGGATCTTACAGGCATCAGCATCCAGGGTACCCCACCAGTTCTTGGATGCCATGTCAGGACATGCCAGTGAGCACATATATTTTGTCAACACCTGTGAGGTGTTGACCAGCAATATGTGTCTCTTCCACCAAATAGCAGAATACCCTGAGGTAGTGGGTGCTATAGACTGTACGCACATACACATCAAAGCACCACCTGGAGAGCAGGGTAGGGTCTACATAAACTGCAAGGGCTTACCCGCCATCAACTGCCAGGTCATGTGTGATGCCCAGGGCATTATCTTAAATGTGTGTGCTGGCAGCCCTGGAAGCTATCACGACTCCCACATCTGGCATATGATACAGCTGTACCAGTTGTTTGCCAGTGGGGACATCCCAAATGGCTACTTAGTGAGGGATGCTGGTTACGCACTGGAGCCATGGCTGATGACACCCCTCAGAAATGCACACACACCTGAACAAGAACTCCATAATGAGGCACATGCACAAACCAGAATCATAATAGAGCATGTGTTTGGGATGCTAAAATCACAGTTCCACTGCCTGGACATATCCAGTGGAGCCTTGCAGTACTCTTCTGCTACATGTACACATGTTCATTGTATGTGCTACACAATATGATCCTGCGAAAACAGCTGCAGCAGGAACAGCACGGGGCAAGGCCACACGGCCCCCCACCACTGCCAAGGCCATCACAGGCACAGAGGGACTTGGATAATGAACTACCTGAGCCTGCACATGTAGACAGAAGGTGGCATGCCCAGTATGCCCAGGCCTTGGCAAAGAGACAAGGCATAGCACATACACTGACACGGTAGGCACCCAGGGAATGACACCTCTCTCTGACTCACACATACAGTAAAAGGGATGCCAAACATGACACTACCTGTGCTTTACCATGTATAGGGAGTGTACTATGTGCATCTGACATAGTCAGCCCTCCAGCACCATCCTCAATACTGGCACAGACACAAGGTAAGTCACTCTTCCTATCAATTGCTGAATGGAGTAGTGTGTTCTGATAGTTGTATCTATGGTATGGATGTGAGCATGCAAGGGAATTAGGTGGCTGAGTGGGATGCCAGCAGATAGTGGGCACCTATATGGGCAGCATGAAATCCATAACAAATACTGCTGTCAACATTCTTGGCAGTACTAGACAAGGTGACAAATCCCACTGCAGTACATGTTGTGGCCCAAATGTGTGTTTATAGGACACACAGCTGCTTGTCAGTGCAGCTCACATACCCACCATCAGCCTCAGCCAGCAGGACAGGTGTAGATGACCATAAAGAAAGGCTGGTCTAAGGCCTACTATTGATGGCAATGGTTAACAGCCTCCCTCCAAACCTACACAGACTACAACAGGTCTGGCAGTTGTATGTCAGTTCTAAAGGGTAAGAAGTCTGAAACTGAAAGGTAGGTCAATAAAACCTAAGATCTGTATACTACTGATATGCCTCCAGTCTGCATGATAGGTCAGAATACAAAATGAAATAGAAGCCAGCAGGGTACCTGAAATACCAGTACAGTCATAGCAAATGTTTAAAGTTGTCAGGTGTGCCCCCACCAATCCCATGTAGAATTGCAGTAACATGTAAGTGTGAGGTATAATAACAGTGGAGCACAGATTACCCGAGCTGGCCAAATCTACAGGATAGATTGTTGCATGTGTACAATATGCAAGGGTCTATGTGTTAGGCTGTTGTATGTTCAATATTGTGTAGATGTGGTCAGCATGTAGGCATGGAGGGCTCTGTGTTGGTGGCCTATAGGCAGTACTGGGGATGACAGGGCCATGTTCTGACAAAAGCAGTTCCAACAACAATGCTTCTCAGCAATATCCATGTCAGCAGTCATCCACACTCACTGTCCAGATGTCAATACCTGTCACTGTGTGAAAGATGGACAAGCCATGAATGTGGGCCCATACATACACACAGTACACAAGTGGAAGTACCATAGACAGAGTGCATAAAATTTAGCTGTCAATCGCGCACAACTTTGGAATTGTACATACAGGCTAGCAGCACATTAGTTGTCTGTGTAGTATGGAATACTGATATAGTCTGGACAATCACTGGTAGACCACAAAAGGCACAGTTATGAGGTAATGAGAGACTGCCTTTGTCCCTGCACAAGGCAGCATAAGGGGAATGTCCCAGGTATGTCTGTGAGCCAGCTGCAAGTAGCTTACATATCACACATGCACTCAGCTCACCCCACCATCAGCCACGTTTATCACAGGTCATATCCTTGCTGTTGGGAATGAGTACAGTATGACCCCACTTCTGTATGGGAATACCCACAGAATGCAACATGCTGAAGAGGTGTCTTATGCAGGTGTGTCCCTAGCTGTAAGCAGCACCCTGCATGCATCTGGACCAATGGGTCAATATGTACAAGAACTATTGCCATTAACACCTCAAACACTTACCCTGTCACCCCAGGGGAATCCATTGGCTTGCAGCATGGGAATGTAGGAGTGACAGAATGCACTGGCCTGCTGCAGATGGCCTACATTACTACCAAATGGCCTACAGTCCTCTGTCAAAGGCCTGTGCCTCACCTGTAGTACCAATGTATGGTATCTCATGGGGTCCCAAATAACAAACTAGCACAGTCAACAGAACACAAATGCAAGGCCATATTGGCAGATCCCAGTAGCATGCTCCCATGTCCTACTGCATGAACTAGGGGCCTATCCATAAATACTGCTGGGATGAAGGGCGAACTATAGGGATACTTCCCAGATATCGCTTGCATAGTGTTAGCACAAGGATAGAATAACAAATTGGGGAGGGTGTAGATGCATCAATGTCATGGAGTGTGTGAAGTCTGAAACTCTGATGTGTGCACATACTACCCCTGCCTGCAAACCCAGTAATGGGTGGCTACAAACCTGTTTGTAGACCACAATGTGAGGGGGAACTGACCAGATATATGAGCCCTGCCTCTGGATAACTTGGGTGAATCTGTACAGCTGAGAAGTATGGCCACAGCAGGATATGGTCATTCTGTTAAGTTGATATATGTACAACAAGGAGATCCTCAGCCACCATACTACCAAGATGCTGGACCATTTACACAGACCCATCAGCAGGTGTCTGTAGCTCATTCATCATCTTTTGGCTGTTCCCATTAGGGGTCGCCACAGCGTATCATCTGTTTCCATTTCTTCCTGTCCTCTGCATCTTGCTCTGTCACACCAACCACCTGCATGTCCTCTCTCATCATATCCATAAACCTTATCTTAGGCCTTCCTCTTTTCCTGTTACCTGGTAGCTTCATCTTTAGCATCTTTTTCCCAATATACTCAGCATCCCTCCTCAGCACAAGTCCAAACCAACGTAATCTTGCCTCTCTGGCTTTGTCTCCAAACCTTCCAACCTGGGCTGACCTTCTAATATACTTATTTATAATCCTGTCCACCCTCGTCACACCCAGTGCAAATCTTAACATCTTTAACTCTGCCACATTCAGCTCAAACTCCTGTCTTTTTGTCAATGCCACTGTCTCCAACCCATATAAGATAGCTGGTCTCACTACCCTCTTGTAGAGCTTCCCTTTCAGTCTTACTGGTACTCATCTGTCACAAATCACTCCTGACACTCTTCTCCACCCACTCCATCCTGCCTGTACTCTCTTCTTCACCTCTCTTCCACACTCACCATTACTCTGAACTATTGATCCCAAGTATTTAAACTCACCTTCGCCACCTCTACTCCTTGCATCCTCATCAATCCTCTATACTCCCTCTCATTCACACACATATATTCTGTCTTAGTCCTGCTGACCTTCATTCCTCTTCTCTCTAGAGCATATCTCCATCTCTCCAGGGTCGTCTTCACCTGTTCCCTACTCTCACTACAGATCACAATGTCATCTGCAAACATCATAGTTCACGGGGACTCCTGTCTGCTCTCGTCTGTCAACCTGTCCATCACCATTGCAAACAAGAAAGGGCTTAGAGCTGATCCTTGATGTAATCCCACCTCCACCTTAAACACATTCATCACTCCAACTGCAGACCTCACCGCTGTCACACTGCCCTCGTGCATATCCTGTACCAGTCTTACATACTTCTCTAACACTCCCGACCTCCTCATACAGTACCACAACTCCTCTCTAGACACCCTGTCATATGCTTTCTCTAAGTCTACAAAAACACAGTGCAACTCCTTCTGACCTTCTCTGTACTTCTCCATCAACACTCTCAGAACAAACATCACATCTGTAGTGCTCTTTCCCGGCATGAAACCATACTACTGATCATTAATCATTATGTACCTAGCTTCCACTACTCTTTCCTATAACTTCATGCTGTGACTGATCAATTTAATCCCTCTGTAGTTACTATAGCTCTGCACATCACCCTTATTCTTAAAAATCTGTACAAAAACACTTCTTCTCCATTCCTCAGGCATTCTCTCATTTTTCAAGATTTCATTTACCAATCTGGTTAAAAACTCCACTGCCATTTCACCTAAACACCTCCATGCTTCCACAGGTATGTCATCTGGACCAACAGCCTTTCCATTCTTCATCCTCTTCATAGCTATCCTTACTTCCTCCTTGCTAATCCATTGTACTTCATGATTCACTATCCCCACATCAACCAACCTTCTGTCCCTCTCATTCTCTTCATTCATCAACCCCTCAAAGTACTCTTTCCATCTCCTCAACACACTCTCTTTGCTTGTGAGTGTTTCCCTCATTATCCTTTATCACCTTTACCTGCTGCACATCTTTCCTAGCTCGGTCCCTCTATCTAGCCAATCTGTACAGGTCTTTTTCTCCCTCCTTAGTGTCCAACCTTTCATACAACTCTTCATATGCCTTATCCTTAGCCTTCACCACCTCTCTCTTTGCCATGCACCTCATCTCCTTATACTCCTGTCAGAATGGCAGGAGTATGCAAGAATGTGTAGGCTGTGGACCACAATACTGGACTCTGCTTCATTCATCTTGTATTTCCCAGTAAATAACTGTGAGCAAGTAATTATATCTGTCAATAGTCAATGACGTAATACATCACAGTGTAAAACACTATATATGTCTGAATATCTCTGCTAACACCAACCATGTAACATAAGTAGCACAGACAACAATAGTTACAGTATTCCCCCTATCTGTTTCCCATTGTGACTCAGATATCCCGCAGAAACAGGTTGCTATCTGTAGGTTGAGAACACCAAACCCTGGACTGGAGTACAACCATACCTGGAATGGATTTACACACTCAATACAGAAGGTCATACTGGGCATGGTCCTACACTTAAAGAAATGAAGCCTATGTCTGACAACACAGTGAACTATACATATCTGTCATTTGCAGATGTCTGTGCACACACACCAAATTGTACACCATTCATGCTTCATATGCACATTGGATAGGAATACTCACACATATCCAAGGCCAACACACTATAATATGTCAGGCATACACACACAGAGATGTGTGGAAGAGAGAGACAGACAGTGACAGATAAAGTTCCCACCCACTACACATCCAATTGGCTGATATCACATGATGTGCAGATGTTAATCACTGTAGATATTCCTTTTTGTAGCCATGAGCCCTATAGTGTCTGTGGTGCTTGTGATAACTGTGTAACACAATAGTAAAAAACAGTATTCATGTAGCATTTGTATACTCATTCCTGTGAAATGTAAAGTTGTGTGTGACTGTGTGCGTGTGTGTGCGTGTGTGTGTGTGTGCGTGTGTGTGTGTGTGTGTGTGTGTGTGTGTGTGTGTGTGTGTGTGTGTGTGTGTGTGTGTATTTCCAGGGGAATGATTGATGGCCCATTCACACACACTGAACTTCACATTGCCCATGTTACCACTCCTGCAGATGTCAGTCACCTTGAAATAACCCTTTGGCCAAATCTCAGTCTTATGAGCTGCGTGGTGCTTGTGATACCTGTGTAATACCATAGTGTAGCAAACTAGTTAGGTAGAAGTTTTAATACTGGTGTTGACAACTGTGAAAATATGTGTGTTTGTGTGTGAGTCTTTGTTGAAACCTACTTTTGTATCATTCACACTTACTGCACTTCCCTCACCCCTCCTTTGAGAACTGCAGCTGATGTCACTCACCTTCAAAGATGCCTTTGGACAGCTCTCCAACATATAACTGCTGTGCCACTTGCGATAACTGTGTAATACCATAGTGTAGCAAACTAGTTAGGTAGGAGTTCTAATCTTGGTCCTGGCAACTGTGAAAATGTGTATGTGAGTCTTTGTTGACACCTTCTTTTGTGGTCATTCACACTTACTGCACTTCCCTCACCCCTTCTTTGAGCACTGCAGCTGATATCACTCACCTTCAAAGATGTCTTTGGACAGCTGTCTAGCATATAACTGCTGTGGTGCTTCCGCTAACTGCGTAATACCATAGTGTAGCAAACTAATTAGGTAGGAGTTCTAATTCTGGTTTTGGCAACTGTAAAAATGTGTGTGTTTGTGTGTGAGTCTTTGTTGACAACTGCTTTTGTGGTCATTCACACATACTGCACTTTCCTCACCCCTCCTTTAGCACTGCAGCTGATGTCACTCACCTTCAAAGATACCTCTGGACAGCTCTCCAACATGTAACTGCTATGGTACTTGCAATAACTGCGTAACACTATTGTACCAATACCTAGCTAGGTAGGGGTTTGAAACCCAATACTGGCGTGTGCGTGTGTGTGTGTGTGTGTGTGTGTGTGTGTGTGTGTGTGTGTGTTTGTGTGTGTGTGTGTGTGTGTGTGTGTCATCAGCACCCTGGGTGGGTGTTGGTGTAATTGTATAAATAACAGAATCCATTGCAGAGAGGGTTTTGCTACATTTTCATACCGAGGACCCATATGTCCCGATGTCACATTACAAGGCCAACAGTTGCTAAACACCGTAGACATTGTTGTAGACAATACACAGCTATACATTTATGTATAGGCAACCATTATAATACCCAGAGACCTCTCTCTACCCACAGATCATACACAAACACACTTGGCTCTTTCTCACTTCCTGTCTTTCTTTCCCTCTGCCTCTCTCTCACCCCTTCTCTTGTAGATGTGGAAAAATGCATCTGTTTTGCATAGGCAGCAGCTTGCCTTTGGTAGGTAATGCTCATGATTAGCTGATGGCCTGTGCACAAATTGGAGTCGTCCACTTGCTAATTGCATGTGGAACACCTATGATATCATTCCTATAGCCAACTGCATGGAAACACACCCCTATAAGTAAGCAGTGCAAGTGGGTGTTGGCCCTTATCCCCCACTGTGAGCAGGACGTCATGTGGGTGTGTGACAAACAACATCACAGAGAGTAGTTGGAAATACCTCTTACAACAAACACTGTGGAGACAGGCCATAAAACTGGAGGGGGATGTTACAGACATGGGGACAGAATGTAAGTAGTGTTGTTCTACATTTGAAGTAATGTTGGTTTAACAGGGTTTGTGTGGCTATGGCTGTTCTGCATGATTTAAAATCTGGCATGACAGTGTTTTGTGGTTGAGAAATCTCTTACCTGTAGGGCTATCTGCAGACTGGCCAGAGTTTGAAGCCTGAGATTTGGTGTGTTACTCAGGCATTTTCTGTCTTCATAAATGCAGTAGCATACTCTGATTATTTTACTCAGGAAATGGTAACATCCATGTGTGTTACTCACTTCATATCCCTCAGAAGAGATGTCACAACAAACCCTGCTACACCAGCAATGTTCTCAGTTTATATCTGCAATATGTCAATATTGGCCCTGTGTTTGTGCCTCTGTCCTACAAGTCTGTCACCCTTTGTTCATATGTCATGCAGTAAGAGGTGGATATGTACAGTATAACATTATTTAATGACATAATTCCTGATATCAAGCAAGTGATATATCAGACTGCCAAACATGTACTGTATAGGAGGCCTAATAGTAGTGGACAAAACCTGGATATTCTGTGGTAGTCTGTACAGTAGTGAGGTCTGTGTACTTATGGTGACTGTTGACAGAGTGTTTGTATTATATAGCAGTGTATTGTGATCATGTTATTTGGCCTGTGTACAGACTGGGGTAGATGTCAGTGTTCTTGGTCCTGTTCTATCTGACAATGAACGCTGCTCCAGTTTCTGATACCCTATCAGTCTATATGTTTGTAGGGCCAGACTGAGACATGTCCCTACCACAGTCAGTCGTCAGACTATACTGTGATTTGGGCCAGTATATGTAGGGTTAGTGTGTGAGTGGCAAACATGATGATGACTTGTGTTCACACAGCCCATTGACTGTACTATTACTTAGGCTTACCATTATGTGACTGTGACTGTTGAGATCGGTTGTGGGTATACACTTTCTCACTGGTGTCTTTTATCCATGCTGTTACACGCCTGTAGTGCCAGCGGTATTTGCAATTATATGTGTATTCCCCTATAGATAAATTGGGTTAGTGTTGTGGCAGTCTGCCTGTAGTGTAGACAGTGCTTTGTGACATCCCTAGCAGCGCAGTGTATTTACCCTAGTGTGATGCTATGTCCAGATATTTGTCAGATGTACTGTTGCCTGGCCACCATACGTGTTGTGTATTTCTGACAAAGCAGTGGCCTGGTGTGAAGTTGTATGTCACTAACTAGTGTGAAATATGTGGTTTGGGACCTCTGCTCCTCCAGTTAATAATGAGTTAGGACAGACAGGAGGGTGTGAATGCATCAACTGTGTGAGCTTATCTAGTCCAGTATTCCTGATATGGTAAAAACCACAGCAACAGCAATCCAGCAATTCCAAGGAAGGAAATTTATTCAGCAAGCAGTAGTAAAATGTCTCTAGCGCCTCGGCCAACAAGCCTTTAACAGAGTACATCAAATGAAAAAAGACTCACAGTTTATATATGCATATACTTAATTGAATAATAGATTAATAATTCTAATTACACAGTTAATTGAACCTTATTAAAACATAAAGCACAATTTAACTCACTTATACAAAACTTTTCCAAAAGCATTCTTGATTCAAACCAACAGGATACATAGTATTAAATTTTAAAATCAAAAATGCCTCTTTTTTTCTTAACAATTGTTTCACTTGTTCATCTGTCATAAACTTTTTACATATTAATCTGTCTAAAATTGTAACCTGGAAACCCTCCAGACTTCCATTATGTACTTCATTAAAATGTACTGCAACAGGACTAGATAATTTGTAATTTTTAATGTCCCTTATATGTTCTTTTATTCTACACGCAAAACTTCTTTTTGTTTCCCCTATGTAGAATTTATTACAAGTACATTTAATAGAGTATATCACTTTCTGACTATTACAAGTAAAACTATCATTAGTTTCAAAATTCTTATTATTGATTTTATCAAATTTTTGTGTAACAAAACTACAAATACTACATTTACCACATATAACTGTCCCTTTTTCCTTTATTCTTCCCATTATTTCCAATTTTGGTCTATGGAACCTACTATGTACAATAAAATCTTTGATATTTCTACCCCTATTAAAAGAAAATAATAACTTCTTATTTTGTAAACATTCTACTTCTCTCTTTATAACATTCCAGCTAGATTTAATCATATCTATGATTTCATTAGATATGACTGAATAAGTAGTTGTAAAATAAATATTATTATTCTGCTCATTCTTTTTATAATTATTATACCATATCCGACCACATTTAAGTGACATACTACTTAATACTTTATTTAAACTTTCTTTAAGATATACTTCATCATATCCTCTCTCTTTAAATCTTAGAAAACTGTCTTTCAGTTCCCTATTTCTATCACTTTTCTCACTACATAACCTATTTATTCTATTAAATTCCGTATATGGAATAGATTTCATAGTGTGCCCTGGATGAAAACTTTCACCCTGTAATATATTATTACTGCTAGGAAATTTTCTATATATATTTGAAATTACCTTCCTTCGGTGACTATCCCCTATTAATTCTACATCCAAAAAATGTACTTTTATACCTTGTTGTAATCCATCAAATCTTATTCCTACATTATTAGCATTAATTTGACTAATAAATTGATCTACCAAATCATCACCACCTTTACAAATAAAAATAAGATCATCTATGTATCTATAATACTGTATAACATGTGTACGAAAAAATTGATTAGTATAGATATATTCATGTTCAAATAAACCCATAAAGATGTTAGCATAACAGGGGGCAAAAGGAGCCCCCATAGCTGTTCCTTGTAATTGCCTATATAACTGACCATCAAATTCAAATATATTATTTTGAAGGCACATCATCATTAATTCAGTAATATATTCAGCCATAGGGCTTTCACCTAGAAAATATTTCACAGCTCTAATACCCTCAAGATGTTTAATACTAGTATAGAGACTAACTACGTCTATTACTACAAAAAACATTTTTTCATTCCATCTAGTTTGATAGACCTTTGTAAGAAATTGAAAAACATCTTTCACATAAGAAGGTAATTTCTTTACCAATGGAAGTAAAATCTCATGTAATAAACACGAAATATTATTCAAAAAGCCACCACTGGCCGAAACAATAGGCCGCCCAGGTGGATTTAATAGATCCTTATGGATTTTCGGCAAACAATAAAAACATGGCATTCGAGGATTTTTTATAGCCAGTTTATCAGTGGCATCCTTAACTGAAAAATAATGTAATCTTTTGCCTTTTTCCACCAAATCATAATATATTTTTTGAGATGTGTTATATTCAGTTATATCTATACATTGATATACATTATTATCATTCAGATGTTCATAACACATAGATAGATACTGCGTATAATGCATCATAACTAACTTTCCACCTTTGTCGGCTGGTTTAAATACCATTTGTGTATTACTACTTAGTTCCCTTAATGCACGCCATTGTTTTAAATCCAAATTATATGTCACATTTCTTTTCATTTGACCTATAAATTTGTCATAAATGACCTGTACATTATGATTTAATGATTTGTCAAAACACTGTATGCTTTCATTATTGCATAGCGGAACAAAATCACTTTTCACTTGAATATTGTCAGTATTTAATTTACAATAGGCATTAAAATCATCATTTTCCCCCGAATAACAGGAGTAAAAGCTGTCCTCAGAGCTACTACTACATACATCAACTTCCATATCTTCCCTACTCATTACCCGTTGTAAAGAAAAAAAATAAGCAAGTTTTACCTTTCGCATAAAACGAAATATATCACTCTTTAATATATGTAGCCGGGGAAGAACAGTAGGAATATATTTAAGACCTTTAGATAATACAGATATATGCGCTTCAGACAGCTGCATATCAGATAAATTAACCACATACTCACATGTAGAGCATAAATCAGTTCTATTAGTCCCATTTTCCCCGCTTATTAGTCCTTTGGTATGTGCGTTGTTCTTGGTAGTAGCCCTGGGCCGCCCCATTCCAACTCCGTTTTCTTCCCTTGTTACCTCCCCGAAAGGAGTTCAAGTAAGTGTTGTTACCAGCTGGCGGTAAATATGGGAAATCTTCATCTGTATCTAATTCATTCCCCGACACCATACTTTCCCCCGACGTAGGAACCCTTTTGGATGTCTGATAGACCGATTTCCTTTGTTGTTCAAACTGAACATGTGGTTTTCTTCCTTTGGGGTTCGTCGCCACAAGAAATGCTTTTTTGTTATCATAGTCGCGTATATCGCGAACTAATTTACCTTTTTTTCTTTCAATGAGTTCTTTCTCATAACTCACCAGCTGTTCATTAGTTCTAATCAAAAAACTTTGCAGTTCGTCTTGCGATACAACGTTGGATACGTTCTGACACAGCCCTTTAATCTCCTCCTTCAACTTCTGTTTCTTAAAGAGATCACGCTCCACTAATATACGCACCCACTCCAAACTGCAGTTATGTGTCATGTTATCCACCTCTCATGGAAAGTATGCTCTTCAGCCACAGTCAAGTCAAAGGGAGTTGATGGATTTTTAACAGCTCTTAACCCCGAGGGTAATTTCCAACTCCTCATATCTCTGCATACTTTGAAAGTTCAGAAAAGTCGCTGTTTCTTTAAATAACAACTTTTCTATTTGTGATAACATCTCCGATACTTCTGGATTGTGTAATGTGTCGGCTTTCTTACCAACTCTAGAAAAGGGGTTCTGGTTCCATAATTTCCTGTCTTTAGTCCATTTATTTAATACCCCATTTTCCGTCTCATAACCATTAACACCTTCCTGACGAGCAAACACCATAGCTGCAGCATTTGAACCAGCTGCAATTTCTCCACTTTTCAGTGCAGTATCCGTATTCTTAGATAAAGTCTCCGAAGGAGTATCTAGGAAAATCCTAGGTAAACCAACCATGGAATCACTGGCCATATTAGATAAACCACAGCAACCAACAGTAACCAATATGGTAAAAACCACAGCAACAGCAATCCAGCAATTCCAAGGAAGGAAATTTATTCAGCAAGCAGTAGTAAAAGTCTCTAGCGCCCGGCCAACAAGCCTTTAACAGAGTACATCAAATGAAAAAGACTCACAGTTTATATATGCATATACTTAATTGAATAATAGATTAATAATTCTAATTACACAGTTAATTGAACCTTATTAAAACATAAAGCACAATTTAACTCACTTATACAAAACTTTTCCAAAAGCATTCTTGATTCAAACCAACAGGATACATAGTATTAAATTTTAAAATCAAAAATGCCTCTTTTTTTCTTAACAATTGTTTCACTTGTTCATCTGTCATAAACTTTTTACATATTAATCTGTCTAAAATTGTAACCTGGAAACCCTCCAGACTTCCATTATGTACTTCATTAAAATGTACTGCAACAGGACTAGATAATTTGTAATTTTTAATGTCCCTTATATGTTCTTTTATTCTACACGCAAAACTTCTTTTTGTTTCCCCTATGTAGAATTTATTACAAGTACATTTAATAGAGTATATCACTTTATGACTTATGTTGTGGCAGTCTGCCTGTAGTGTAGACAGTGCTTTGTGACATCCCTAGCAGCGCAGTGTATTTACCCTAGTGTGATGCTATGTCCAGATATTTGTCAGATGTACTGTTGCCTGGCCACCATACGTGTTGTGTATTTCTGACAAAGCAGTGGCCTGGTGTGAAGTTGTATGTCACTAACTAGTGTGAAATATGTGGTTTGGGACCTCTGCTCCTCCAGTTAATAATGAGTTAGGACAGACAGGAGGGTGTGAATGCATCAACTGTGTGAGCTTATCTAGTCCAGTATTCCTGATATCCCCATTTTCATGGCTGTAAACATCACCTTTGTCAGGCTTGTTCCACATTTCCTGCACTAAGGCGTTCTGTGTATACCTCCTGACTGAGCAGATTGTTTCAGACTGTCCATGTTTATTGCTCATATCGCTTCTGTATTCCATAGGATCATTACGGTGATTTATGTGGTACTTCACTATGATGATTTTATGATGTCTGTCAGTAACTGATGGCGTACATGTCAGTTTCAGAAGAGCCTTCCTTCACAACATGTATGTTGACACAACCCCTGTCACTGTAGCAACATGCTACATTTATAACTGCAGTACATACATTACGTTCCCTTGTACTAACAGGTTGAGAGTTATTGTGCTGAGGTATGACTCCACTAAATGTCATGGACCTATATATATATATATATATATATATATATATATATATATATATATATACATATATATATATAGCGAGAGAGATATAAATATATATATATGTATATATGTATATGTATATATATATATATATATATAGATAGATAGATATAGATATAGATATGTGTGTGTATAAATGTGTATATATATATATATATATGTATATATATATATATATATATATATATATATATATATATATATATATATATATATATATATATCATATGTATAAACATATATATATATATATATATATATATATATATATATATATATATATATATATATATCCTTTTATGTGTAAACATGAGTGTTGTGTATACCTTCTCAGATGTATCCCACCATAGTATTCTGAGATGTGTATATTTATATGGGCAAATATCTATCCCAGCAGAGTGCTGCCCCCCTGACATCTCAGATGCTCAGGTAAGAGCCGCCCTCTCCAAAGCAAAAAACACAGCATCAATGGGACCAGATGGTGTCCCAGGCTGCGTCCTACATGAACTCAAAGAAGAGCTAAACCCAAACATAAAACTACTGTTCAATCTCAGCCTTACTACAGGATATGTGCCCAAAGAGTGGCGTACAGCAACAGTGGTCCCTCTCCATAAAGGTGGTGCCTCAACGGATCCTGGAAACTATCGCCCCATAAGCCTGACTAGCTTGGTCTGCAAAGCTATGGAAAGGATCATCATGGACCTCATAAATAAAGATATTGGGGACCTACAAACACTGGATCCTACCCAGTTCGGCTTTGTTAAGGGCAGATCCTGCCTCTTAAACCTGGTTGATTTCTTTGAAACAGTCACCAAGGCCATTGACGAGGGGAAGGTGGTCCACACAGCCTACTTGGACCTCGAAAAGCCTTCGATACAATACCCCACTCGGGCATTATAGATAAGCTCACCAGCTTAAATATAAACCCCTATGTCACTAGATGGATTGCAAACTGGCTCAAGGACAGAACCCACATGGTTAGAATTGCTGGAGCCATGTCAGACTCCAAACCAGTTACAAGTGGTGTCCCACAAGGCTCAGTCCTGGAACCTCTCTTGTTCGGTATATATTTCTCGGAGGTACAGGCCAACACGGAAGGACTGTGGCTGACCAAGTTCGCAGATGACTGCAAACTGGGTGCCATAATCGACTCTCCAGCCGACACAAGCATCCTCCAAAAGGGCCTCATAGAAACAGACAACTGGTGCCAGTGCCATGGCCTCAAGCTAAATGCCAAAAGTGTATAGTCATCCCTTTGGCAAAACAAAGTGCCCACAAATTACCACATAGGTGGAAATCCATTAAGTACAGAAGAAGTAATTAGGGACCTGGGGACCCAAGTTGATAGCAATCTCTCATTTGACAGCCACGTGGCCAAAGTGGTTAGAAAAACATTTTATATAGCCCACCTAATCATGAAGGGATTCACATCTAGATCAGGAGAGGTCATCGTGCCTCTTTACTCATCCCTCATCAGGCCCATAATTGAGTACAATGCCCCTTTTGGGATGTACCTTACCAGACACCTGCAGCAACTGGAAAGACCCCAAAAGTACCTCACCAAGAGGATCAAAGGGCTCAAACAGATGCCATATGCTGCCCGGTTAAAGAAACTCCAGCTCTACTCAGTGGCATACCGCCTGTTCAGAGGCGATCTGTGCCTGACTTATAAAGCCATGTCCAACCCGGAATTAATGGACATGCTGCACCTCAGAAAATCCAAATCCCATCGAGCTACGCCCGAGAGACTTGAACCTCAGCACTGAAATAAATAGGACATGCTGGAGGGACAGATTCATAACCCAGAGGCTCCCTTCACTCTGGAATAAAATCCCAGTCCAGGTTAGGCAGAGTCCCTCATTGACTCTCTTCAAGAGGAATCTTGATGAGTGGATGGGAGATCGTAGGTTTACCCCGGGTATCACTTCTGTGTCACTGTTTAGATAGAGGCACAGTATACTAACCTCGAAAAAGGGCATAGCAAAATAAATTTAAAATGGGTGGCGAAAGCCAAACACATTCTGGCTAGGCTTATAAATGCCCTAGGGCTGATAGCCTAGTATGAACCTATGAACCTATGAACCTATATATAAGAACATGACTGATTTAACACCTTTTTCACTTACAAGTTCTAAACAATGGTAGTAGTCAGAGCAGTTGCTCACCACTGTGTAGTATGTGTACTGAATGATATATTTGAAAAACAACAGACATTTTCACAGCTCAGATGGCTTAGTGGTTAACTGCTGTGACGATAGTGTACAGGGTCCTGGGTTCAAGACCTGCTAGGGCTGTTTATTTTGTTGTTAGACAGAACAAGGACTGCTGGATACAGAGTGATTAAGGCAGTTTTGAACTGCTTTAAGCAAGTTTGCCTGACGGTAAGTGGTTCTAATGTATGGTTAAACGTATAGGCACTTACACCATGTAGGCTTCGCTTACCAGTGTGTAAATCTGCTTAACATTTATATTTAAGTAATGCTTACACCTGCTAAACATAGCTCAGCCTTAGTAATCATTGATCATATTCACGTATGATAAAACAGCAGGGTAATGACATCTTTAATTAGTGTATTTAATTCCATGTACATAACATGCTTCTATGTGCTGTCATTACAGTAGCAAGGGGTGTGAGTATACTGTACGGAACACCTGAGTATACATGGGTAGTGCCACAATCTTTTTTCTTTGTATGTGTTTCATACTTGGGTAGTATCCCAAGTTATATGCAGTCACACATGCATGTATTGTATCATTACATTACCACTTTTAACAGTGCTTTTCCAAGTAAGAGTAGATTGCAGGTTGTAGTACTGGAACCATAGACCCCTGCATGCAAAGCTGGACTCTGTGTATTGACTATCGTATTCTTGGTGTTTGATCTGTATGTTTTTATGCATCTCCTATTGGATATTGATCTGATATGTTCATATTAACTGTAGACTACTATGTTTTTAGGACATGTCATCGAGGACTGCTGTCATATAATAATGGCATACCTATCAGTTTCAGACATCTATCAGAATATTCATCCTAATGCATAACCTGTTGGCTAGCTACTTTCTGTCTGAACTCTGTACATATGTGCAGATGTCAGGTATTCATCTAGATTGCTTACAGGCAATCTCTGATTGACTGACACTTACATGTTTGCCAAGCTGTCTTATGAATGCCACAGCTAGGAAACCCCACTCTGTATGCACCACAAAACATGGTTTCCTCAAAGAGACTACCACAGTCGACAGAACATGTTTGGGTACAGGTCCCTAACCCTGACACTGGCCATGTTATGCAATATGTGTTGCATACATGTAAAATGGAGCACCTCACTTGCCCTCTTCAAGCAAAAAATAGAAGATTGGATGTTGAATTTAACTGTCACCATGGGGATCACTCGTGGCATCAGTTGATAGATGGCCTGCTGACAAATGTCAGCTGGCACAGTAACAGTGTACTCACATGCCCTACTCTTGTCATCTATCCATGGACATTAGGCTGGTACACACCTAGGAACACCTACACCTATGGACCTCAGGACTGAGAAATGTGTGTGTGTGTGCATTATTGAGTGTAACAATGTATGTGTATTTGTAAACTTGTGGTTGAAATCCTTTGAGGGTCTTCTGACCCACTACATCCCCCATTGCTATACTTAGCAATGGCTGCTGCTGTAATTTACATTAAATGTACCAGCATAACACTGTTCTACAAATGGGTAGATAGGCGTGGGTTGCCTCTGAGCCCAGGCAAATGTGGGTATGTGTGTGTGTTTGCGTGTGTGTATATGTGTGTGCAATTATGTGTGACTGTGCATATTTGTATGGGACAGCATTCTGAGGCCATATTCTCCAAATACAATAAACCTTGCTATACATTATAAGGGATGGTGATGTTGCTGACATTAGGAGAGCCATGACAAACCCTCACCCTACAATCCCTGTTTGTTGTACAATAAATGCATATCCCTGTAGCAGCACTGATTAGATAGACAAGGGTTTGTATTGTAGTCCTGGTCAATGTGTGATTGTGGGTATGTCAGAGCATTATCATGGCTTTCAGTGAGTACAATATCCAATGTGGGGTGTGGGTGCTGGGTATACTGTCTTTACACCATGGTACCCCCAGTATATGTCCCAAGGTCCACTGTATGAGGACCACTGTCACCATCAACCATACAGGTAACTGATTACACTATCTAGCCCAATGATGCATGTGCTGTGTGCAAAAACTTCCTAACAGTATGGACTCACTGACAAGGTAATTAGCACTGCTAAACCCAGGTCTGTCAAATGTGTCTGTGACTGTATGTGTTTGTCAATGTGTATGTGACAGTATGTCATACTATTTATTGTTCATTAACACCCAGTACATCCCCAATTACCATACTGTACAAGGCCTGGTGATGTTCTTCACTTAACAGGAAACTCGGTACACACCTCATCCTAAACGCTCTGTAGTGTGTGCAATTAAGGCTAAACACATTAGTAGCAATAAGTACCTAGGTAGGGGTTCTACTCTCAGTGTTGCTAAGTAAGTGTGTGTGTATGTGAAGGGATCTACTTCAGTTTGCAGAAATTGTATGTCCCAGGAGATCATTTGCCTGAGAACAAACTGGCAAAAGGTAACATTTCAAAGGAATCATTTTGTGAAAATTCATTCCATCAAAACTAGTAGTGGATCTGTAAATACCCTCTTCCCCACTGTACAGTTGTACAGTGATACTGGAGTTGATATATATAGTTAGGTGTGGTTGTTGTGGGCACAGCCACCCACATTGGGGTTATTGTTGTATGTATCCCCCCACCTAGTCTGCTGTTATACTGTACAGTTTATGTTAACAGGTGAAGTATTTCTTAATCACACTATGTGTGGTTCTGTGCCACCCCACACCCTCCAAAGTGGGGGGCTGTGCCACCCACACCAGCACACCTATGTTTGTCAACTCCAGGATTGCACTACATTGGGGAAGAGGACATATACCCTGCCAGTGCCATTGTCAATGACATTAAACTGGCAGACTGATTATTTACTGATGTGATGTTTTGGCTATTTGGTCTTGGTGGAATTACATAGGCCAAAATGAGTTCACTGCAAAATTAAGTACATCCATGTGTACAGTATTCTCTGTGTATTGCATCAACACCAATGCCTCTGTGTGTGTGTGTTATTCACAAACATTTGGTGTGTGCCACCCAGTACACTTACCATTGTCCACTGTAATAGTGCTGCTGACATCACCCACCATGCACTCACTTGTATACACCCCTTAGACCTATCAGCCATGTGGCACATGCAGTAACTGTTATACAGACCTGTTACTTGTGTTCAGCTGTACCCAGGATATGACACAGTCAATGTATCACCACAGTGCCATACACCTTGTAGGAAAGGACAGCAGACCAACATCCTGCTGACACATAGACACCTACAACACAAACAGAATACATTATGGAGACCACAATCAGTCAGTGTTAATAACAGCTATAATGCATCATGGCTGGATAGCTACACACCCTGACATGTAAAAATTAAACATTCCAGATGAAAACACGTTAAAAAGCATTACACTGCTAAACCTTAGTACATTCACCCTGTGCATCAGAAACATATTAGCATGTTCCTGCATCGATGGTATGGATGACAGGGATGTGGCACAGGTATTATATGCACAGGGTGTGTGGTGGGTTTGCCAGAGGCAGAGGCTGAGCCATTTGGTTGACATCATTTGTGTGTGTTAGGGGGTTCTTTAACAACTGGGCTGTGCAGATGTGGTGTGTGTAGGTATGGAGGTACCCTAGCTGTATTGGTGATGTGTGTGTGCATGTATGCACACAGTTCTGCCATGTGGCTGCCCTATACAAGAGTTTGTTGGACAGCTACAGACCATACATGGCAGGATGTACAGTTCACCATGTCCAGCCATGGACATGGGAACTGTGCCTGCCAGGGTTCCACGGGCACTACCAGGTAGAAGCCCAGATATGGTACACTCCCCTGATGATGACAATTGTCTGCTGGATCTGCATCCCTGTTGAGACTGGCCAGGATGTCATGCACGTGGCCTGCTGCATTGTGGTGTGGTCAGTACCACCCTTGCAGTGCTGGTGCTGGTACTGCCACTACGGGAGTGACTGTGAGTTGTTGCATGTCCACATAGACCTCCACCTGTTGGTGTTGCTGACCTACGTCCATGTGGATGACACCCTGCTCCCACCACATCCTCCAACACAGACACCGCATGGTCAAGGATTCCCACTATCTCACCCAACCGTCTATCCAGGACCTCTGCAAAATAATGGTGGGCACCTGCAAGATCACGGATGTTGTCAAGTACAGCAGAATGAGTAGCCCTCTGGAACCTCAGACTCTGTCTTTTATAACATTCCATACATGCCTGTGCCTCCATGATGGCCCGACACATGCATCTGGTGACACCTGCTGTGGCACTTCTGCCAGGGGCATGATGGCCAGCAGCCCTCCTACGAGCACCCCTGTACATCTGCCTGTGTGGTACCTCGCCAGTCATCTGGCTATGGCTGCTTTGTACAGACACACTTGCCATAGTTCCCACACTGTCCTGTCCCATGCCACCACCCACCAACTGTCCCTCATCTATGGCCACTGGTGATGGGGTACGTATAGGCATTGTGACTGTGTGTGGGGATGGGGTGGATAAAAGTGGGATGTCAACCAATGGCACAGCTTCAGCCCCTGACAACCCTGCCTGTGCTTCACCATACCTATCGTCATTGTCAGAGTCTGTATGAACACTAACATCAGTTTGCCTGCAGGAGGGATCCTGATCCACCTCACCACATGTGAGGGGAAAACAAAAAATGTGATTTAAGAGCTGTACGTTATTGCTTACACTCACACACTCACACACTCACACACTCACACACACTTACAGGTGAAGTGGCACAAAGATATTACACAGACCTCTCATTACCCAACAGTCAACATGCATGACATATGGCACTCAACAGCATGCACTGCAGCTATACTCAATCCTTATTACCAACATTATACATCTCTGTGATGCATGAGTTGTGTTAGTAGGTGATGCCCCTTTCCCTGGAATACACTGCACCCATGTACGCAGTATTGCTGTGCACCTGTACAGCACCCTGGCATGTACTGTGCATTGTACCTCACAAGTGTACACACCATTGCTGAATGTGAATATGTGTGGCAGTTATGTTTGCTCTGTTGCTCAAAGCCCCTATGTGTTTGTCTGACATATACCTGGGATGATATGAGGACTGATGTCATTAGTTAATGTCTGACCTCTGAGTTGCAGATCTTATCATCATCAGTGGATGTATGAGCAATAAAATCCAATTACATTAATAACCTTGAAAGCTTAATGTGGATATGAGGAGTGTACACACCCTTGTTGACATGCCAGCCTCTTCCATGATATGCAATGGGGCCACAATACTGCATATGTTAACATTATACACACCTGATATGTGACATATGACCTGTGCAATCAAATGCTGTATCAAACATGCTGAATGAGATGCGTGCAATATGTGGGTTGCATAAGTGTGCACACCCTGAACACAATGGTTTGTTGCAACACCTGTTAAGTGAACTACAACAGACACTATTCCAGGAAGCTGAATACTGGCATGGCCCATCTTCCCTTGCCATTATTGGTCACTCCGCCTTACAAATGTCCCCAAACTCTGCCAGATTGCAAGGTCAGCTCATGTGCACAGCCCTTGGAGGTCACACAGTTGCTGTGGTGTCAGGGTTATGTCTGGCACAATTCATGACCTTGATTGTATTCAGATACAACCATTCCTAGGGAGCTTTGTATGTATGCCTCAGTTCACTGTTGTGTTTCAGGATGACAGCCCTCTCCATCCTCAGCCTTATTGCAGATGCTTGACAACTATGGGCCACACATGAGTGTTATTGTACAGTGTTCCAAATTCAGAACACCATGTCTACTGGCCTAGTTCTTGCTAATGAATAGCAAACCTAAAGGTGTACGCTGGCACCAGCAATGTAAAAATGGGGATGGTGAGCCAGAGGTAGAGTAAGGTGTTGCTTGTACACCACATGTATTTTTATTAATACTATCTGTAGATTTCAGCCTTGGTCTCAGTACACTATTACACATTGCAACACATGCCTTTGGGATAACTGATGTTATGCATATGCTACCTGTAGAGAGCCCAGGATGATGTTTCCTGTAGAACAACTCTTTCATCTGATTACCCTAACCCATAGGCCACATGTATGCAGATTCCAGACAGTTGTCGACACAGGTCCTGCACAGGCAGTACTTGCTAAATATTCCTGCAAGTCCCTAAGTGTTGCTGCATGTTTCTGGGCAACCTCTGTGACCCGTTTGCAGCATGTGTTGTCATCTGTTTTGAATGGGCATCTGTTTATTTTCTACATTAATGTTGTCCTGTACGTCTTACACACATACATGACTGTCTGCACTGTTTGCCATGGTATATGCAATGGTGAGATAAGGCTACTTCTCCCACTCCTGAGTGCTACCTTTTGGATATAGTATCCATTCCATTGTTTGTAAGATGTGTGCAAGCCATGGCTGCCTCTGTTGCAGGTGAGTGAGCAAATATCATGGACATATTTCTTGGATAGCAGACCATCACTTGGTGTGACACTGAGGCCCTGTACTTGATGGAAGGTGTGTACTCAAGATGAGTGAATGCTGTCAGTACCTCACAAGCGGCTTCCACAATATATTATTTGGAGTGTGTGCACACATGCTTATAGTGTTTGTTAAGGTATGTATTCCTCACATTAGGATCATATTACATGCTGTAAAAGGTGTGGAATGTGGTATTCTTTTGGTTGTTTAGATCAAGAACAGTCGCCATTGTAATAGTGGCATATACACTGTTGTAGTCACTGTATAAGGGTAATGTTTCAGACATGTCCCTGCTGTAGGCCATTTGTCCCACCATTATGTTCATCTCTGTCCACACATCTTGCACCAGCAGGTTTTTAAGTATACCACAGGACTCTTACATACCTATCAGATATGCCACCATGGTGACCACTGTGATGCAGTGCAGTTAACAGCAACAATTAAGTGAACATGTACAGCATGCATTATGAGTAGGTGTGTTAAATGTGTGCATGGCAAATAACACGGCCATAACATGGCCATTGTATTGGCAAACCTGAACAAAACAACTCCATACTCACCAGCTACAGGCTGCTGCCCCAGTTGTATACCAGAGGGACCTACATAGTTGTGTGAGAGACATAATGTCAGTAGCCACACCTGTGGCATTGGTACAGGCTGGGATCAGCATTTCAGTACATCAACAGTACAAACCCACAATACTAGAGATTATGCACATCTGTTCATTACTACACTGCAGCAACAGACTATCTTATCTGACATATGCATGTAGATACTTTACAGATGAAGATGGATAAGCAACAGTGGTCTACTAATGTGCCCTGGGGCCTTACCTGGATGTTCCTCGTCCATTGTGTGGGTGGTACCCACCTCTGTAATGCTAGCTGCAAGATACTGGCTTAGCTGGTGGGCAGGTGCCCCAAGGCTGGTGAAGAGCTCCTCAAATGTGTCAGTGGGGGATGGATGGCATGACCCCCACCTGTGGCTAGCTGGTCCATCCTAACGGCAGCAGCATGCTGATGGGCATGGTGGATCAGGTCGGTGGACCGATGCCGCACCTGCTCATAACTGTGGTTATGCAGGCTGACATCATTCACCCGGTGGATGAGATCGTTCCACAGGGCAGTCCTCTACTGCAGATCATGTGCCCTGTGCCCAAATAGAAGGGCATGATGGAGTATCACAAATTGGATAATGACATCATTTTCTTGTGCTGTGTAAGCAGGGAGGCATTCCCGTGACATTGTTAAAAGTGAATCATATGTCTTCAAGCAGATAAACCTCCAGGTCTAAATAATAGGGTTTCTCTTAAACCCTTTTTGAAGGTGAGAGCCCTTAAGCATTGATTATTATGTGTATTAATAGTTCTGTATAGTAAATCCCACAATAGACTCTGCTTTGCAATTCCTGAGTGAGACATGTTTTAGGTGTATTTTGTTGTATGTATATTAGTTTTATCATTGTACTGCTTTTATATTTAACTGGAATTTATGAGCAATTAGTATAGCTCATCATGTTATGTAACAACTGACAAGCATATTTGTTTATTCTCTGCTATTTAGGCATAACATTTTGTATTCATGCTTTTTATACATATATTTTTTATGTATTTAAAATATTTGCAGAGTGCTGCTTTTAACTAATTTGGCATTTTGTAAGTTAAAGCAATTAGGCTTTATTTGCAGCATGATTGGTTGAAGGAGCATTTATAAGGGTGTGTGCTATTTTATCTTTTAAACAGTCTGAAGAAGTGAATGTTATTCGTGAAAGTGCTTACTTTTTGCAATAAATTTCTTCTGCAATAATTTCCAGCCATGTGGAACCACTTCTGTTTTTATTTTTACTATTCCTGTGACATTGTACCTGGAAGACGTAAACAGGAAAAAAGGTCAGAGGACCTCATACTGCAAGGATATATAAGCTATTAAATGACATCTCTCTCTCCCCCCATCACATCTGCAACAATAATCTAAACACACAAATCAATGAGTATGTTTACACCAAACCTACTGTTGGGACATATGTCCCACTGTTCAACAAATATTTAAATGCGTTTCTGTTAATGTTCCATGTTTAAACACTATAATTGGTGGCCTGTTGCTATCAGTGTAACCTGCACACCATTGTAATAACCACTGTGGTTCCATATCTGCATGTGTTCTGTTTGCTATGCAACTTTTCCAAATCTGGTGTTTTGGGTTAATGGGAATATCTGTGCATGCTGTTATAACTAATCCTGGATTGTGTTGACTGTTACTAACCCACATATGTTCTAAAACTGCAACACCATAGCATGTTTGGGAAGGCCTCTCCCAGTGGACCCACCTCATCTGGCCATGGCACCGGGCCACAGATTGTCTGGAAACCCCCCCGGGACCTCCTTGTCTGCTGGTCCTGCATCACCTTCGGGTGTAACCACCTCAGGGGATGGGGCTCGTCCCACCCCTGGGAGGAGGCACGGACAGGATCCTGTAACCCAAATTCAGGTTGGGGATTGCTGCATAGCGAGCTCTGAAGGGAGTTTGGAAATCTGCTACACCAGCTTGAGGGACACGTGGTGCATTTAAAAGGTCAGCCTGCCCCTCCTGCTCAGCCCCCAGCACAGCCACCTTTGGGGCCATGAAAGTGCAGTGGTGACTGCCCATGGGTGGGGACCTCATTCCCACTGTTTCCATTTGGGGGCTCTTGGGCTTCCAGTTTCCAAACACCCCTCCCCGGCCAAAGTGTTTACCCCCCCACATGTGTCATATACCACCCCTGTATTCTATTTTGTCTGTCTTGTCTGTCTTCCAACCCAACCTACCTCCCCAAATATACCTACTATCCTTCCCCAACAATCCACTCTCATCTTTAAAAAGGGGAATCTGTTCCCAAAAAGATATCTGGTCTAATTGGCTTCACAACACATTATTGTTGTCCTCACTCCTCTCTCAGGGGTTTGAGTGATCAAATATACCTCCAAATTCAGTATATATGCACAGCTGTTGCTGCAGAAGAAATGGTCAGCTATGGAACTTCCCTACACCCGTCCTGCACATCCCTAGGTACTTTCCCTATTGTCTTTCCCTCTTTGTTCCCCCTTTTTCACCACTTTCCTATAACCCCTTTAAAGAAATTTAGTGTGGGTATATATGAAGTGCATTTGGACATCAGAGCCACACTCTGAACCTCTCACTGCAAAACATCTGACCAAAGGCACTGTAAATGGGGATGAAGGAGCCCAAAATAGGGATTTCTTGTAATTATTGCCATTATCCCTCCCTCCACAGTTGAACTGTTCTACCTTGCAACAAAGTAGAGCATCACATGCAGATAAAGCCTAACATTAGGGGGGATATATAGGGACAGATCATAGATATGCCTGTTACAAACCTATGCAGATGTTCTTCGTCTTCCCTTGCTGCAGTCCTGACAATTGGGTATAGTGCGCGTCCCAGTCGGCCCGAATACCAGAGTATAAGGCTGACGTCGGTCATGGCGCCTTAGACTGACGTCAGTACGTCAGGGTACTAATGCGCATGACCGACGTCATTTCCTCAGTCTTTTTTGCCGCATGGTCCGATGCAGAAGCAGTTTTGCGAGTGCAGGTTGGCGTTCTGAGATTTTCCGAAACCGGAGTTTCAGACCGAATACAGAGTTGGCTAAGTAACCCGCTAGAACATTTTGGTTTTTTCTTGCCTCAGTATTTAAACGGATGTCAGAAAAAGTGAATAACTGTATTTCTTGTGGGAAGCAGATACCGCATAAGGATTATCATACATTGTGTATACCTTGTTTAGGGCCTGAGCACGTCGTTGTTGGTTGCCGCTCTTGTGCTAGATTTAACAAGCGCACTATTAAGAGGAGGCTTGATTGTGCTAGGTTAGTGTTTGGGAAACGTTGCAATTATAATATGCCGTCGGATGCTCCGACGCCTGCTTCAGCCAAGAAGCGCAAAGATAAAACAGTGAAGCCTAGGGGTGAGGAACCGGCAGTCCCGGACGTCGGTCCTTTGGAAGGCTCAGGGGAGCCGGAGGTTTTGCCAGGAGTTTCTATGGAGTCTCAGGCAGATACTTTACTGTTACAGGATGTGCCCTCTCAGGAGGTAGGCCAGGCTGAGGGGGCTTCTCAGGTAACTGTTCTTCCCTCTCTTCCCAAGGTGGTTAGGGCCTCTCCTTCTGTTGCCAAAGCTTCTTTTAGAGGTAGGCCAAGTTCAGTTTCTGTGGGGGCTTCTCCTAGCATTTCGGGCTCTGTGCCTAAGAAACATATGCTCAAAATGGCAGAAGATTTGATTACTCTGATTAGAGGTTCTATGCCCCCACCTGATAAGAGGCCTAGGGTGGAACAGGAGTTTGATAGTTTTGAACAGTGTTCACAGGCTTCGGAGTCTTCTGTGGAAGACTTGCAAGAGTTTCCTACTTATTCTGATTCTGATGTGGATGATTCCACCCCTTCGGCTTCTCCTCCTGAGGATTTTTCATTTTCAGAGACTCTTCACTCCATGAGGGAGCACTTTAAATGGGAAGGCCAAGATTGCTCTGAACCCTGACTCCTTGCCTCCTGCTCCTGTTAAGCCTGATAGGTATTATAGGGTGCCCGAAGCTCATAAGTATTTGTTTAAGAGTCCCAGGGCCGACCCAGAAACTGTTTCTCAGGGGCCTAAAGGTGTTAAAGCTTCTGTGGTTAAAAATCCTGTACCCTCTGATAAAGAGGCAAGGGCTTTGGATAGGTGGGGTAAGAAAGTATATACTTCTTCCACTTTGGCCATGAGGGCGTTGAATTGTCAGTTTCATATGCTGAAATATCAGAATTTTCTCCTTTCACAATTGAAATCTAAGGTGGATGCTTTGGCGGAAGGTATTGAGTGTAAAGAATTGCTGGATTTGGTTCATGTGTCTGAACAAGTGGGTAAGCATTCTTTGCAGTGTGGTTTTGATGCTGTTCAGGCCTCCTCGAGGGTGGCTGCTACTAGTTCTGTTCTTCGCAGACATGCCTGGTTGAAGGATCAGAATTTAGCTGAGCATGTTAAAACAAGGATTTTGGATGCTCCTTTACAGTCTGATGTGTTGTTTGGACCGCCTGTGGAAGCAGTTTTAAAGAAAATGGAGGACAAAGCTAAGTCTATGCAGACTGTTAAAGATTTTTGCAGGTACAGCCTCAAGTTTAGTAGAAATTGGCCTGCTAAGGGGTGGACATATCCTGCTTATGGTTCCCAGTCTAGGGGTAGGTCTAGACGTGGTAGGGGCAGGGCTCAAGGTTCATTTAGGCCTCGATCAGACAGTTCACCTGCTCAGACTTCTGGTGAAGGCAGGGGTCAGTCCTTTCGTAAGCAGAACCAATGACCTGCCTTTTCAGCTGCCAGTGGACTCTCGTCTGGCAGCTCCTTTGGGAGGAAGATTGTCTCTTTTCAAAGAAAATTGGGATTTAATCACTCAAGACAGATGGGTGCTGGATATCATTCATCACGGTTACAGATTTTATTTCCACACAATGCCCCTTTCAGAGGCATGCCAGATGTTCCTCCTCCACAAAGAAAAGAGGCTCACATGCAAATTTCTCAGTTACTCCAGATAGGGGCCATTCAGCCAGTCCCTGTATCAGAAAGGGGCTTCGGATTTTATTCTCGCCTGTTCCTAGTGCCAAAGAAGGGGAACACGTGGAGACCAATTTTGGATTTATCTATCCTCAACACTTATCTGGACATTCCCAAGTTCAAGATGTTGACGTTACAGCAACTGTTACCTCTGCTGGGCAAAGATCACTGGATGGTAACTTTGGATCTCAAGGAAGCTTACCTTCATGTGCCTATAAGGCTAAGTTGCAGAAAGTATCTGAGGTTTCGAACTGGAGATTTTCATTATCAGTTCTCTGCATTGCCCTTTGGCTTATCTACTGCGCCCAGAGTATTCACAAAGGTTCTGGCTCCAGTGATAGCTTACTTCAGGCTTCAAGGCATTCAAATCTATCCTTACTTGGACGACTGCCTGATTCTGGCTCAAGAAAAGGAACACCTTCTACAGCATCTGGAATATGTCATAGCAGTGCTAAGATGCCTAGGGTATTCTGTGAACGAAATAAAGTCCAGTCTAGTACCCTCTCAAGACATGTGCTTTCTGGGTGTGAGACTGAATACAGCAGCCCAGATGGCCTTTTAACCCCGGACAAACAAAAGAGTCTGTCACTTTACTTCCATCAACTATCTCATCAGTCCGTGCTGACTGCAAGGACAGTCCTTCAAGCATTAGGGTTCATGGCATCTTGTATTCTGGTGCTTCCCAATGCCAAACTGCATATGAGGAAGCTGCAATGGTATCTCAAAAATGTATGGACACAGCACTGCCAAGATTTGGACACTGTCATTCAAATAATACCTTGCCTTCAAAAGGAATTCTTGTGGTGGGCTCAGGAATGTCACCTAAACAAGGGACTCTCTGTGACCCGGCCAGAGGCGAGTCAGATTTTAACGACAGATGCCTCGGACACTGCTTGGGGAGCTCATCTAAATGGAAAGTGGATACAAGACAAGTGGCCTGCCAGACTACAGCATCTACATATCAATATGAAGGAGATGTTAGCAGTCCAGTTTGCATTGGTGGCGTTCAAGGAGTTACTTCTTCCAGGGCAGGTGTTGATTCTAACAGACAACACAACTGTCATGTGGTACATCAACAAGCAAGGGGGAACACATTCTTATCCTCTATGCAGGCAAGCAATGATTTTATGGGAGACTGCTAAGCCTGCAACTGACTCTTCAGGCAAGGTTTCTGCCAGGAGCACAGAACTCCCTAGCAGATGTATTAAGCAGACAAATCATGGATCCCCACGAGTGGAAACTGGATCTTCATGTATTTCAGAAATTGACAGTGTCCTGGGGAACTCCAGACATAGATCTGTTCGCTTCTTCACTAAACCACCAGCTGCCAAAGTATTGCACAAAAGGGTTTCATCACACAGCTTGGAAAGTGGATGCTCTGTCTTTCAGTTGGAAAAACCTTCATGTCTATGCCTTTCCACCTCTACCTCTTCTTCCAAAGGTATTACTAAAGGTCAGACAAGACAGGCCAAGGATGATTTTGATAGCTCCAGATTGGCCTCGGCAACACTGGTACCCACTTCTAAGGAGTCTTGTAAAGAAGCCTCCATGGCCTTTACCTCTGATTCCTCATCTGTTATCTCAGAAGGACGGTCATCTGCTCAATGTCAAGCTTCAATCTCTTCATCTCACAGCTTGGCATATTCTGTGTTGAAGCACGGTAGGTCTCAGCTTCCTCAACAAGTTTTAAATGTGATTATGGAAGCTAGAAGGCCTAGTACTAGGAGAGTGTATGCAGAAAAATGGAAGAGATTTTTATTTTGGAGTACAGCAAAGAATTTGGAGATTTCAGAGCCTAATTTGAGTGTGGCTCTTCAATATCTTACTGAATTATTGGACAAAGGTTTGTCCTTCTCTTCCATAAAGATTCATGCTGCAGCAATTTCAGC
>NC_056728.1:771973810-772026310 GCF_019279795.1 Protopterus annectens | reverse complement strand
CCCTTTGCATACCTTGTTTGGGCCCAGACAAAGGGGCATATTTTGAATATTGCTCTTATAAACTTTTAGACAGTTGCTAGAGTAACATGATTTGTTTTAGTGTACATTTTCTGAAGGATTTGAAGTCTGACACTCAAATGTATGTCATTATTTGGTGACTACAATCCTGAGATCATCCCACTGATTTCCCAGGAAAAAGAGGAACATGCCAAAAATATGGGGTCTATATTACACCATTGGATGCTTAAAGCAAACAATGATTAATCGACCCGATGTAAGCGAAAGCTTACAATGTCGAAACCTCAGAACAGCGATTTTTTCCAAGGGAAAAAAATCTCTGTTCCAAAAAAAAAACAAAAACTTTAAAACATTACATAAAGTGGGGGGCTTTGTCCCTCACACCCCCGACATGGGGGGATGTGCCCCCCATACCCCCCCTACTTAAATATACCAACTCTGAGATCGCACTACAGTACCGAAAATGGCAAAGTAATGGATGAGGCCAAGCAAATTCTTTCCCAGGGAAAGAATTTGCTTAAAAGCCGCTTCGCTTTTTGCCTTTTCATTATTTTGTATTCAATCAAGATGCATTCGACAGAATGTGTCTGTGATCACATAATAGGAACCCAAAATATGAGCCAAATATCAGGACATTCTGGGAAAATCTGTACAGTTGAGAGGTATGATTTATGCATACAGCTTACTACCACTCCCAGGATTCAAACCATGGCTGTGTGTGCAACAAATACAGCAATTTCTGTTTCATCAGAGTGAGATATTTAGACACCACTGTCTTTTCCTTCAGTATTTTCTTTGTAAGTCTCTCTTGGTTGTACAATCTGACCCTGTAATTACAACAGTCTTATACAGACATTCCTAGACATATTTTTATGTAGCACAGTGTGAGAAACAGTGGTTGACACAACAGTACTATTCTGATATCAAATGTTGGTGAATGCTTCATGTCAGGCCATACAATAGCAGAGTAAACACTACCAGTCCAGGATTTAAAACTTTATTGCCAGGCAGTTACAGTTTTCTTATCTGAAAGACCTGTGGGGGGAATGTTTGTTAACACTACCTGACTGTTTCTACACATATTGCCAGATTCCTAGTTAATATTATGCACATACCTCTCAATCTCTTAATGCACACACTCTAGACAAAGCTTGACAACATGGGGGTACAAATAGGGACATATTTTTAATATTGCTCTTATAAACTTGGAGAGCTGCTAGAGTAACAGGGTTTGCTTTAATATACATTTTAAGGATTTGAGGTCTGAAAACTACAGACTACAATTCTGGGATCATTCCAGTGTTTTGCCAGGGAGACAGAGGAACAAACCCAATTATCTGGATATTCTGCAAAAATCTGTTCAGTTGAGAGGTGTGATTATGCATACAGCTTATTACTACCACTCCTCGGATTCGAACCATGGCTGTGTGTGCTAAAAATACAACAATTTCAGTTGCATCGCAGTGAGCTATTTAGAAACTGCTGTCTGTTTCTTCACTGTTTTATGTCTAAGTCTCTCTTATTTGTACAATCAGACCTTGTACTTACAACAGTCTTATACAGACATTCCTAGACATATTTTTTATGCAGCACAGTGTGGGTAACAGTGGTTAACACAATATTACTATTCAAAGACTGCAACACTAAACACCATGCAATACCAGAGTAAACACAACCAGTCCAGGATTTAGAACTTTATTGCCAGGCAGTTACGGTTTTATTGAAATACCTATCCATCACATACACAGGCTGGACTTTATTAAAGAATTGCTGATATGAATACTTACACACTGCTGGGACATCACCCCTCAGACTTGCTTCTTGGATCCACTGGTCCAAGACCTCCCTCTTTCTCCGCTTCAGGTCAGTATAGTGGTGCTGGACCTGCTCACCAGTCTGAGGGATACCAGTCGCACTGGTGAGATCATGGGAGAGATGGTCCCAGGCTTCCACTTTATATTGGGAGCCCTGGTACTGACCCTGCAGCAGTCTCTCACCATGGTTCTTTACCAGGAGTCCTACCATGACCTTGGACTCCTGTCTGCCCCAGCGCTGTGCCTGGAAGCACATGCCCTCACCAACTCCTGCCATACTGTCTACAGTGGGAAGCTGCAACCAGTTATGAGCTATATTCCCACCTGCAGAGTTTAAATATGGTCGATTTCCTGCCCGTTGCCATGATTGGACGGTATTGAATATGCCGAGCTAAGCTATGAGAAAACCTGCTTAGCTAAGTTTGGCAGTGTTTAAAGGGGCAGGTTCAGTATTGCTTACCAATGGGCAAATCCACTTAGCTGGGCTACTCATTGCTTAGCAGTCATATTTACACAATGCTTACACGTGGTAAGCAGAGCTGTGCAATGCTTAGCATTGCTTATTTTTTTATTTTATACACTATCTGCTGTATGGGATTCATTCATCATTCATTACATATTAGAAATCTCTTTACTGTCCCTGACATCCCCAAGTATGTTTTCATTACATTTATTCATGTGTGACTATATTGTATGGGGCACTTGTGTTTATATAGGGATTTTACAACTTTCTTACACTGACAGCTCACATCTGGACCTACTACAGTATTCTGGTTAACACATGTTATGTTATATCATAGTTAATTATAGAAAAAATAATTATGGCTAAATATCTGAGCTTTGGCTGGATAAGATCTACCTGCAATCAACTGGACGTATAAGCAAATTTAAGTACACTTTTATCTGCACTTTTTCATGTAGTACTGCATTTATTTTTTCAGTGAATATTAATTGAATTGAATATTGTGGTCTCTGTGTCTCTACAGAGAGCTTCTTAGAAGTGTAGCCATTGGTAGCAGTGGGGGTAGTTTCATTTCACTGATATTCTGTGTTTTAACTCCTAGCCTAGGGAGTTTGTCATGCCATACAAGTGTTACATCTTGTGTTATTTCTGCTAAATATCTGAGCTTTGGCTGGCTAAGATCTACCTGCAATCAGCTGGACGTATAAACAAATTTAAGTACACTTTTATCTGCACTTTTTCATATAATACTGAATTTTATTTATATTTTCACTGAATATTAATTGAATTGAATATTGTTGTCTGTGTGTCTCTACAGAGAGCTTGTTAGAAGTGTAGCCATTAGTAGCAGTGGGGAGTAGTTTAATTTCATTGATATTCTTGTTTTTAACTCCTAGCCTAGGGGGTTTGTCTTGTCATATAACTGTTAACTGTTGTGTTATTTCTGCAAAATATCTGAGCTTTGGCTGACTAAGATCTACCTGCAATCAACTGGACATATAAGCAAATTTAAGTACACTTTTATCTGCACTTTTTCATATAGTACTGCATTTTATTTATATTTTCAGTGAATATTAATTGAATTGAATATTGTGGTCTGTGTGTCTCTACAGTTAGTTCCTCACCTTCCCTCCCTGTTCTTGTTTTGGTGTTAATCTTGGTGGATTTGAAACTGCCCACCCCTCTTGTAAATTTATATTTGCATACTCCTTCTGGGCCCATCTCATTTGCTCACTCAACTGAGTGCAGTGAGATCATATTCTGATTTCAGGCACTCCTACTGGTCCTATCTCTTCAGCTGTGTCCACTGTGTACAGAGAGAGCATTTGGGAAGGACAATCCATGTAGCTTCTTAATCCTGCTCTGTTCCCTCCCTCAAAAAAAAAAAAATATATATGTATATATATATATGTATATATATATATATATATATATATATATATATATATATATATATACTTTATTCAGCTGTTCTTACTGCAACTGTTAGTTTGCTGTTCTGTGTGCTATCTGTTCAATTGCTCATACTCTGCACTTATTACTGCTTGATAGTAGCCTTATAATTTACTGCCTTCTGCACTTGTTTTAGTCATTTATTAATTTAATTGCATTTATTTAAACTGTATTTGCGGTAATATTGCTACACACTCAAGTTTGCTAGCCTGCACTGCATTTGAATTGTATTTACTGCTGTTTTAGCTGCTTTTCTGTAAAAAAAAAAAAAAAGAAAAAGAAAAGAAAGAAATAATTCTAAGCTTGTTTCCTGCCTTTCTTGTAACTAGTATAGTCCAGATACAGACTTGCTGTATCCAGGACTGTTAGTAAGCTTCTGAGCCCCAAAGCCTTTCTGTGTTGGAGGGAAGCCTAGCTTATCAGTGAGAGTGGTAAGCACTAGGTAGCCAATCTACCACAAGAGGAGTGGGGTTTGGCCCAGAAATTGTAGTTTATTGGCCGTTTGGGCAGTTTTTCCATTTCTCTAACTTTCTGGTTTAAAAGCCTGCATTTGCATGTGTTCCCCACCTTTCCTGTAACTAGTATAGTCCAGGTACAGAGTTGCTGTTTTCAGAGCTCTTTGTAAGCTTCTGAGCCCCCAAAGCCTTTCTGTGTTGGAGGGAAGCCTTCTAGCTTATCAGTGGGAGTGGTAAGTACTAGGTAGCCTATCTGCCACAAGAGGAGTGATTTTTGGCCCAGAAATTGTAGTTTATTGACCATTCGGGCAGTTTTTCCATCTCTTTCAACTTTCTGTTTAAAAGCCCACATCTGCGCTTGTTTCCCACCTTTCCTGTAACTAATCTAGTCCAGATGCAGATTTGCTGTATCCAGGACTGTTTGTAAGCTTCTGAGCCCCCCTAAGCCTTTCTGTGTTGGCGGGAAGCCTTCTAGATTATCAGTGGGAGTGGTAAGTATGTAGCCCATGCGGGTATGACACTAGCCCTGAGCAGCATCCTACCATCACCCAGAATGATACCACAGTACAAGCAGAAAATGATTGATTTCAACAATTGGCTAAGTTTCTGGTGTCATTCTAAGGGGATCCAGTATCTGTCTGCCTGGGATGACATGATTGACAGCCCTCAGTGCTTTGCCAGAGATGGCCTGCATCTGTCACCCCTGGGCTTGTGGATACTGGCCAAGGCTCATACCACCCATATAGTGCTTTTTTTAAGCGGTGTTCCAAAGACCAAATTACCACCATAACAGCTACAAACAAATGCAATCTGAGGGTCATGCTGCTCAACACTAGAAGTCGAAATCTCAAAATGCACTCACTCGAAGTACTCCTTAAAATGGAGAACACCGACATTTGTGCTGTAACAGAGACCTGGTTCAAGGAAGCAGAAAGTACCTCTCCACTACCAGGCTATAACTCATTCCACACCTTTCAGCCCCAAAACTTGCACCGAAGCGCCAAAGGCAGTGGTGTTTCTATATTCATAAAGGATGCGCACACCTCCAGACTGGTAGCCCAACATAATGCATCTGAGATACTTTGGGTGCAGCTAACATTGGGTAAGACAGCGATTTAGGTTGTACCCTGCCATAGGTCCCCAACCATGTCCCAAGATTCACACTCCACGTTTCTAAGCACCCTGGAGAATATTAGGGTCCAACCTAACACTCTTACACTTGGCGACTTCAACTACCCCTCCATTAACTGGGAAAACTACTCCTGTACCAATACACTTGCCCAATGCTTTCTGGAATTCATTAATTCCATTGCCCTGGACCAGCTTGTTCTTACCCCCACTAGAGGTAGCAACATCCTTGACATGGTCATTACTAACAGGGGTGACCATCGCTCTACACCAATAGTCAACTCCTCCCTGGTTAGATCTGATCACAAACTAATCACCTTGGAAATCCACATCCCTCCCACCCCTCCAACAAAGGTAACCACCATGAAAAACTTCTCCAAAGCTAACTTTGGGCTCCTAAAAAACAGAGGTGGCTAACTTCACGGCACCCATAAAAATGGAGAATAGTTGCATGACCACCAAATCATACACCAATGTACTGTATGAACATGTACACAAATGCATGGATCTCACCATACCCAAAAGAACTAAGACGCTCTCCTTAAAAAAAAAAAAAAAAAAAGGAAGCCAATCTGGTGGTCCCCTGCCATAAACAAATTCTACAACAGAAGGAGGAAACTGATGCAGAATAAGGTGAAGTCTCAAGACTGGAAAAACTCCCTTATCAGCCTCAACAAAAGGTTGAGATCCCTCATCAAATCCTCTAAAGCTAGCTATGAAAACAGAATTGCAGCAGATAGTAAAGACAACCACAAGGCCTTCTATAGATATGTAAAGAATCTCCATGGCAATACCCAGATTTGCTCTGAGCTACTGCACAATAGTACTTCCTATACCGAGCCAACAGATATTGCCAATATACTGGCGGACAGATTAATTGCTAACTTTACCCCTCTCCCCCCCACAAAGGACCAATCACATTACCAGTAGATTGCCAGGCACCCAGTATTACTGCTGCACAGGTTAAAACAGCACTGTCCAAGGCCAAGAATACAGCTTCTATGGGACCTGACAGTATCCGTGTCTGTGTTCTACATGAACTACAGAGTAAACTGGCACCTCACCTGTGTGCCCTGTTCAATCCGGCCTCACCTCAGGCTTTGTCCCTACTGAATGGCACACTGCTACAGTCATCCCTCTCCACAAACAAGGTGCGACCACAGTCCCTGTGAACTATCGCCCCATTAGCCTGATGAGTCTGATATGCAAAGCTATGGAACGCATCATCGTGGACCTAATAAACAAGGATATAGGGAATCACCAAACTCTGGATCCTACACAGTTTGGTTTTGTGAAGGGTAGATCATGCCTGCTCAACTTGGTCGACTTCTTTGAGTCAGTCACCAGAGCTGTGGATGAAGGTAAGGTGGCTCATACAGCCTACCTTGATCTGGCCAAAGCCTTTGATACCATTCCCCACTCAGGAATCATAGAAAAACTTACTAAGCTAGGCATTAGCCCCTACATCACTAGGTGGGTTGCAAACTGGCTCACAGATAGAACCCACAGTGTGAAAGTACCTGACTTTAAGTCAGACTGCTGACCAGTCACAAGTGGAGTCCCACAGGGTTCGGTCCTGGGTCCTCTCCTGTTTGGTATCTACTTCTCTGAAGTCCAGGCCAACATGAAGGGACTCTTCCTGACAAAGTTCGTAGATGATTGCAAGTTGGGAGCTATTATTAACTCGCCAAGTGATGTTGACATCCTATAGAAAGGCCTCAATGAGACCAATGACTGGTGTCAGAACCTGGCCTTAAGCTCAATGCCAAACAATGTGTCTTCATCCCCTATGGGAAAAACCCAGTTCCTTTGAATTACCACATTGATGGTAGTCCACTGAACACAGAAGGCGTTATAAGAGATCTGGGAACACAGGTTGACTGCAGCCTCTGTTTTGACCACCACGTTGCCACTGTGGTCAGAAAGTCCTTCTATGTGGCACATCTCATTACTAAGGGTTTAGCATCCAGGAAGAAAGAGGTCATTGTCTCCCTCTACTCTTCCTTCATTAGGCCAATCATTAACTACAATGCCTCAATTGGCATGTACCTCACTAGACACCTGCAAAAACTGGAGAGGCTGCAAAAGTACCTCACAAAGAGGATCCTAGGCCTTAAACACTTGTCCTTTATGGACAGACTCAAAAAAACTCCAACTATTCTCTGTCTCATATCGCCTACTTAGAGGCAATCTCTATTTGACTTACAAAGCCATGTATGACCCAGCTCTGTTAGAAATGCTACATCTAAAGAAATCCCAATCCCTCCACACCCCAATGCTCCAGAGACCTCAACCTCATTACCACAATCAATAGAGCATGCTGGAGGGACAGGTTCATAACCCAGAGACTGCCCATGCTATGGAATAGACTTACCATACATGTCAAGCAGAGCACCTCACTGGCCCTCTTCAAGAGAAATCTTGATGAATGGATGGGAAAAAGAAAATTCACCCCGGGGATCACTCCAGTGGCTCTACTCAACAGAGGGCACTAGGAACTATAGTTGGGTGGCATGATGCCAGGCTAATCCTATGGGCTAAGCTTGTAAAGGCTCCAGGGCCATTAGCCTAGTTCACACCTACGAATTTATCTACTGCTTTCACATGTAAAATGCAAATTAGTTACAATAGGGATCAAACTGGGAATGACTATTTGCAAAGCATACACTCTAACCACTACACTATTGCAGCACTGCTTAAGTTGGATGTCCCTTGCTATTTAACTTCTTGTGCTGTTTAAACTGGCCTAAGCATAGCTAAGCAACTGGCACACCCACGCAGCTATGCTTAAACTTTATCGGATTTATAAAAAAATGTATTTGTTTTTTTTTCTTTGTACCCTTTAGAATATCCCTGCTAATGCTAAACCTGTTATTCTATCAACTTTCTGCTTTGTCGGACAATTGTCCCTTCTGGCTTTGTGTAGTTTCCTTACTCTGATGGGTTGGGAGGTATGCGCTATATGCTTATGGTAAACCTGTTATTCTATCAAATTTATGGCTTGGTAGGGATGATTGTCCCTAATGGCTTTGTCCAGATTTATTATCCAGATGAGTTGGGGGTGTTACGAGCATTCTCGCTCATTTTAAATTGCCGTAAGGCAATTCTGGAGTGCAGGGGGTGTGCATATTGTGAGATGTCTGCTCTCAGACACACCCCCTGCACTCGTACATGGAACTGTCCATTTTATAGCACGGCAGTGTGCCTTCATATGTATGCATGGCACGCTTCCGTGCTGAACAGGAATGCACCCTGCTGTGCAGGAATAACTTATTCATGCATGGCTGCTTGCTGAATCTGGAGGTGCATCTTGTATTAAATGTAGCTCTATCATAATCATGTTACTGGGTCACAGTCTGTAGAACTGAAATGGCAGTGTCCACACATCTTGCTCCTTGAAATTGTAGCCCTAAGGCTGTGTAATGAGGGAGGATTTGAAACTGGACCTTGATTTTTTTCAGAGTGAGAAGGCATAGAACAATGCATGTTTAAGTGTAACAGGATAATACTATAGTGTTATGACAAAATGTGCATAAACACTGGCAGAAAAAGATGTGTGGTCTGCCAAGTATATCTAAATGGTGCAAGTTTTCTCATCCTTTCCTTGCCCTGTCTTTAGCATCTTTAAACTTCACTAAAAACATGCATTGCACATCTGCATTAGGCGGTATATTTCCTGGTCCTTTTCTCCTTCCTTTGAGGTACTATCATACCTCTCAAGTGTCCATATTTTTGCAGAATGTCCAGACTTTTCCCCTCATATTCTTGGTCTGTTTTTCATAAAATTTGTGGTTTTCTGGATTTTTATGGCTAATCAGTGAGGACTGAATTCACTAAATAATTATAGACATTTATCTGAGTTTCAGACTTCATATCCTTCAGAAAAATGTATGGTAACATAAGACTTTTTAATTTTCTAAGTTTATGATAGCAATATTTAAAATCTGTCCCTTTTTGTTTGGTCTTTGCCCCTCCAAAAATATTTTTGGTTCTGTCCGGATTTTTTTTGCTAAGAGGTTGAAAATGATTGGGAATATTCTTTCATAAATGGAACAGTGCAGTGGAGTTTGTTTAAGAGATGCAGCAATATTGCAGTATTCAATACTGACACAAGTAAAAGAAAAAATGTTCCAAACACTAAAACCAAGGAGAAGCCAAAATCCAATAAAAATCCATGTAAGAATCCAAACGAAGTTCCACAGAAACCTTTATTGCATAGGTAAGCGCTTTTGCAACCTCTCCTGGTTGCTTCCTCAGACCAAAACAAACATGCTTAAAAATTATTCCCTTTTTATAATACACATTACACAAGACCCACCAATCCCCGTGGAGAATACAAGAAGCCAATGTTTTCCAGATTCAAAGAGCTGCACACTCTTTTAAATCAGATAAAAGCATATATGTAGAAAATGCATATAAAATACATGTAGAAATACATATAAAAAACACATAAAAAGTGTGTATAAAAAGTATATAAAAATGTGTGTAAAAAGCCTAAAAACACTGTAAAGCATGCTTGCATGTCCTGTTTAATACATAAGCCTAGTTCCAGAGCACAGCAGATTGCTTCATACTACTTTCTTCCTACGTTTCCTGTTCTTCAGAACAGGTTTAAGGGGTATATAATCATTCAGCCCCGATGATTTATGTGCAGCCAGTGTCAAAATTCGTCTAAGCTCTTTCTGTTCATTTCTATTACTTAAATCCCCACCTCTCATACTTTCTACTAAATTGTCTATAATGGAGAAATTAAAATAATGGTTCTCCCCCTGCTGCAACATATGCTTGGCTATTGTGCTATGTTCCTGCCCTCTCCTAAAACAGTAGAAGTGATCACGGATCCGTTCTCTGAGGCATCTGTTTTGTGGACGATTTGTTTCTTCTATGGGGTGATACTGAAGAAAGGTTACTTGAGTTTACTGAACATCTGAATAATAGTATGAAGCAATCTGCTGTGCTCTGGAACTAGGGTTATGTTTTAAACAGGACATGCAAACATGCTTTACAGTGTTTTTAGGCTTTTTACACACATTTTTATATACTTTTTATACACATTTTTTATGTATTTTTATATATATTTCTACATGTATTTTTATATGCATTTTCTACATATATATTTTTATCTGATTTAAAAGAGTGCGTGTCTCTTTGAATCTGGTAGGGTTGCCACCTTTCTTTGTGGCGAAAACCGGAGTAAAGCCACACCCCTCGCATCACCAGTAACCCTGCCCACCCCCTCTCCCACCCACATTTCGCCCATTTTGTGATGTCGTGATGACATCACTCGGCGGGGAACGCCCTCTTTTTCATTCCTGCTGCCTGCTTTCGGCTGATTTACTATGCTTTTCTGTAAAAAAAGCATAGTAAATCAGCCAATTTACAAACTCTGATAGTCTGTTTCCTTTTTGAAACAGAATACCAGAGTTTGTACAGTGTTTTCTGGACTACCGGAGAATCAGTTTGATTTCCGGATAGTCCGGAAAAAAACGGAGGGGTGGCAACCCTAGAATCTGGAAAGCATTGGAGTCTTGTATTCTCCACGGGGATTGGTGGGTCTTGTGTGATGTGTATTATAAAAAGGGGATAGTTTTTAAGCATGTTTGTTTTGGTCTGAGGAAGCAACCAGGAGAGGTTGCGAAAGCACTTACCTATATAGTAAATGTTTCTGTGAAACTTCATTTGGATTCTTACTTAGATTTTTATTAGATTTTGGCTTCTCCTTGGTTTTAGTGTTTGGAACATTTTTTCTTTTACATTCGACTTTTGTGTTTGTTCCATCACTCAGCAAACAGGGCTTTTCCTTTTTCTTACTGACACAGAAGTAATGAATAATTAGTCATTCAAATGCTGTTACAGTATAAAATAGCAAACATATATTACAAGAATGACATTTTATAAAGACTGAAGTGTGACAGCAAACAACTGGAAAAAAGAAAATCACTAACTTCACAGCTGTTAAGAACAAGTAAAAACAGCAAATACCTTAATAAACAGATCATTTTTCAGATGTGTGCCTCAAGGGATTCCTGATGAGAATATACTATTAGAAGTAAAATATAAGTGTTTATTAGAAGTAAAATATAAATGTTTTGACAAACAACATTTGTGTCTGAGTCTGTAAGGAGTAGACTTGCATACCTACCGAACAAATTAAGAACTGATAAGATTTAAAAATAAAACATTGGAGGAGGGAAGACATTGGACTGTGTAATGAGGAAACTAAACATGGGTGACATTGGACTGTATACTGGGAAGGCTGGACAAGGGAAGGGTTCTACGAATTATGAAAGGGAAGTAAAAAAAGCAGTTGCCAATGTCCCACATCTTGGACATAAGTATTATGGGAGAAGGTGCTCTTTGTATTGGGTGTCCCAATAATTAAGCCAATACCTTTCTAGGTAGGAATTCTGTAGAGAAAGGGGAGTTGTAATTATGAGGAGAATTCCCACTGTATTGTAATTGGAGTTCTTGCAGCTGCTTGAAAGCAGAGGAAGGCATTAGTGCACAGATCTGTGACCAGTGCAATGCTCTGTTTCCATGATCTGAGAATCCTAACACAAGGTTGTCCAGAGAGTTTCCAATTAAGGGCATTTATAGAGGTTATGAAATCTGAATCATAGACATCACATCAAACAGATATCAAGTATTTCAGCTGTATGATTTTGGTACAGCCTGTAAAGCCATTATATAGAAATGACACCCAGTTTTCTTTAATTGCAGAGAGGGAACTTAATACATCTAAAAAGAAGCAGTCATGATACTGACTGTTTTAAAGGGAATGCCATATGAATTACTTATTGTGGTTGAGACTTCTGATTATTTCAGTGTGTTGGACAGATAATAATCTCTATTAAGCTGCTGTTTTGGCCATATTATAAAGTTTTTGAGAGTAGTGCAATGAATGTCTGGAGGCTAGGCTTGTTTCAGTAGTGAAGTTGGAAGAAGTGTGAGCTGACCAAAATTAGATTTGGAAAAAAAAACTGCCATAGTAGAAGATATTTCCAGGGATCCTGTCTATGTAGGCAATATCTGTTTTTGAGGTACTTGAACTATGCAGATATCCAGCATGAGGGTTCCCCTTGCTCATGCATGCTACTCTGAGAGTAAATACATCTCTCTGCTAATGTTATCCAAACTTTTTAGTGATTATCAGTCTTGAGGCAGAATGTCCCATAGATGAGCAGGTGGCATACTTTCATTCTGCTTTTTAAAAGGTGTAGTGTTTTCTAGGTTATTTTCAATGTGTGCTATCCCTCTAAGTTGAGAAGGGCAATCTGTGATGAGGCTCTAAGATATTTCCCTCAAGGGTATGCCATAGGAAAGCAGTAGTCTCAATATATGTCCTTCAGTATCACTATTGCAGTATTCTTCACTAAAGGTTTCCCTGCCAAGAGTAGCCCAATGTCTGGCTAGTATACCAAAAACTTAGGACTCCTAGGACATAGCACGTCAGACATATGCTCCCTGTTCACAGCGTAGGACGTAAAGGTGGCATACAGACATACATACCTCAGAACTTCTTTGAAGCCAGTCTGAATGCCATCTTTGGTCATCGTTCTGAATGCTCCTTTGTTTGTGCTTGTTACCAAGCCATTTTCAAATAAGTGCCCCACTGGGGTTTTCTATTTATCTCTCTACTTTTCATTTGCAAATTTGCATGTCATTCAGAAAAGGAAAATGTCATTGTGGGAGACAGATACCTCATAAGGACCAGCATGAGCAGTGCCATTTTTGCTTGGGTGCTTTTCATGACCACACTAAGTGCTTGATTTATCAAGCATTTGTCCCCAAGACCCTCTGTAGCCATCTCTCCTCCTTGTCTATTTACCTGGAGAAACAGTGTCTTAAGTTGTTGGTGCAGGTTTATCATAATCATCAGTCCCTTTTTTCCCATTTTTCTACATGGAGGCAGGGTATCGTGTTAACTGCCACCAATTCACGCTATTCAGTGCCACACTCTTGCCTTCTTCAAAACTCATGCCTGACTGTCGCAGATCTTCTTTCACACAATCCATCCACCTCTTTGCTGGATGTTCTCACTTTCTCTTACCTTCTTCTTGTCTGTTCCAAATGTTCCTCACCAGATTATCTTCTGCTTTTCTACATATGTGCCCAAACCACCATAATCTGTTCTCTTTGATCTTTGCATTGGAGCTACTTTGGCTTCTGTGCTTATGTCCTCATTTCTTCATCTGTCCCGCAGTGTGCATCCTATCACCTTTCTTAGGCACTTCATTTCCATCACCTCTAGCTTCTTCAACTGTTCTGCCTTTACTGCCCAGGTCTCTGTACTATACAGTAGTATTGGTTGCACCACTGTCTTGTACACCTTACTTTTCAGCTTCTTTGGCATTCTTCTGTCATAGACTATACCTGATACTCTATGCCATGTTGGCTGCAGCCCCTGTGATTCTAGCTTTGACCTCTTCATTCAGACTACCCTTCTCAACTACTCCACCCAGATACTTGAAGCTGTTACCTGTTCCACTATCTTCCCTTCTATCTCTATTCTCAGCTTCTTCTGATTTCCCCAATTCGCTGCCATTACCACCATGTTGTATGTACTTAGTTTCATTCCATGTGCCTTCAGATTTGCATTCCATTCTCCTATCCTTTGCTGAAGTTCTAGCTCAGAGTCTGCCTGTACTGCCACATCATTTGTATACAGCAGCTTTGTTGATCCATCCCCTCCAACCTGTTTGTCATTGTAGTCCATCACCAGTATGAATAGCAGTGGGCTCAGAGCTGAACACTGATGTACACCCACACCCAATAGGAACCCCCTCTGTGAGGCTGAACACTGTACATACATGAGTCATATTAGGTCCTTGTACATAGCCTGCACTAATTCTACCAATGATTCTGGAACTTCAAACCACCGCAGTAGTGCCCAGATCAGCTTTCTTGGGACCTTGTCATATGCCTTCTCCAAGTATAGGAATGCCCAGTTGGACTTATCTCCTAATCTCTAGCTTTTTCTCAAGTATCTGTCTCAATGCAAATATTGGGTCAGTTGTGCTGCATCCTGATCTGAATCCAAACTGCTCATCTCCCATCTTACATTCTACTACTGTGCATATCCATTTATCAATCACCCTCTCCAGAACTTTCATGCAATGTGATAGGAGTTTGATGCCTCTGTACTGCCCACAGTTGTGGATGTCCCTTTTGTTCTTGTACATTGGCACATGTATGCTTATTCTCCCATCATCTGGGATACGCCTTTCTCTCCACACTGGTATTAGTACCCTCAGGAGCCATTTCTCCCCTCTCTCACCGAGCATCTTTATCATATTTGCTGTGACCTCATCTGAGCCTGCTGCTTTCCCTGACTTCATCTTCCTTAGTGCTGTTCTTACTTCTTCTAGGGTGGGCTCCTCTTCTTCCCTCATCATAGGCTGTTCTGGGACAGTACAGCTTCTGTCAGGTTTTCTCATTCAGAAGCTGCTAGAAATACTCCTTCCATCTGCCTTTGATGTCCTCTGGGCTGGTGAGCAGGTTGTTGCTGGCATCCCTTATGAAGGGTGTCTCACTATCTTCTTTATTTTTCTGTCTTTGCCTTGCAACATGATATAGTTTCTTTGTACCCCTTACTGAGTCACTTTCCAGAAGTTGGTATAGTGCCTCTGATGCCCTGTTCTTTGCTACTGCAACTTCTTTTTTAGCTTCTTTTTTAGCCAACCAGCAGTCTTTCCTAGCCAGGTCAGTCTGTTCTGTCTCCCACTTCTTCCTGCATTCCTTTTTTCTTTTGATGAATTCCTGGACTTCTGCATTCCACCATCAGCTTTCCTTATGTACCTTATTCCCATACCTGACTCTGCCACATATCTTTTCTGTACTCCTAAGACATGCTGTTTTAGGTGCTGGCATCTATTTCCTCCTCTTCTTAGGGTGCTAGAGCCCTGAGTAATTCCTTGAACTGTTGTACTTTCTTTCCAGTTAACTTCCAGGTCTTCAGTCTGTTGACCTTAGAGTCTTTTATGACCACTGCTTGCAGCTGATTGTGGGAACTAGTGGTTTATGCTGGTGGCCGACTGTTTCACTGGGGATGACTTTGCAATCATGGATTCTGCCCCAGTGCCTTTTCCTCACTAGGAGGAAGTCTACCTGAGTTGCATGTTGACTATTCTTGTATGTGCTCTTGTTGTGTTGGCTACTGTTGCTGGACAGAAGTCTAGAATGGCTTCTCCTTCTTTATTCCTGTTGCCTCACCCATGTGGACCCAGGCAGTCCTCATGTCCTGTTTCGTCTGTCCCGATATGTGCATTCAAGTCACCAATTATCAACACCAATTCACTGCTTTATCTAGTAGGTCCTGCAACTGCTGTCTGAATGCACTCTTTTCCTCACTATTATGAATACGGCCATATCATTACACTGGAGGCAGACTGCCATGAGTCTGTCATTAATTCTGATAATATCTCTTACTTTCTTCTGAAGCCTCTCTCTCACCACAATTCCTACACCATTTCTAGCCTAGAGTCTGGATCGCAAGCCAGGTGCCTGCCCTCCACCTGAGTAGTAGACTCTGGATCCCAAGCCAAGTGGATTTGCTGCACTGCCCTTCCATCTCATCTGCTAGATACATTGGATGTCCAGCCTCCTCCATATCATCATGTCATCCACTTCAAAGCTGCATTCTGTCAGTGAACCTACATTAAGGATAGGCAATTCTCAGTTCATGTTTGGCAGACCGGCCAGCCAGTAGCTTATTGACCCAGGGTTGCTGGGCTTTATGACAGGCACACACTGGCCAATAGGGGTACATATACCCCTCCCACTGTTAGCACAGGTCCCTGGCATGGGTCAGAGTAGGCCGGGTCCTCAACCCACTTATCACCGGTAACTACCCATGCACATTTTTTGGCGACATTAGTCAACATGACCGATTCACCTAGAGCCATATTTTTACACCAAGTGGCTAGCCCTGCCATGGCACACAATCTTTGATCCATGTTCTCCTATCTTGAGGATACAGCACACCACAGTAGATGCCCAAAGTGGATGGTCTGTACAACTCTTCCCCCTGTAGGGCACCATGTAGTGTCTGTGCTACTACCCACAGCTCCATTCATTGGTGAGTCTGAGATGGAAACACTCAGCATTTTTTCAGACATGGAAGAAACTCCATGGAGACACAGGAAGAATATGCAAACTCCAAACAGGCATTGGTCGGTGGTCAAGATCGAACCCTGTACATTGTGCATGGGAGGCGAAGACCTTAACCACTAAGCCATCTGGTCTCAGTCTTGTTGGTGGAGGTTGCTATAGTGGAATCATCTTATCTCATGGGTCAGCCGTCTGTCAAGAAGAAAACCAAGAGTTATGTCAGATTCAGCTGCAGTATCACTTCCCCATAACATCTCTCATAAGACTGGTGAAAGAGGAGGATCATCTAGTTGTTAGGTTGGCTTCCTCTGCTGTAACCACTTCATAGAAAGGGAGTAATCTAGCTGCTCACACATCCTCAGAGACTCTGCAGACATCCATTGTGGATGTTGAGGAGGAACCTCAGCTGATTATGTCTGAGGGGACCGAAGAGTGTTCTGTAGATTTTGGTTTAGGAGGAGATTCCCACTCCATTGATTGAGTGCAGGCAAGGGTCTGAACCTTCTAAGGTCTTTAGGGCTGATGTTCCTCTGAAGAAGAAGCAAAAAACTAAACACGTCTTTCCTGTTCCCAAAGATCCCCAGAGTGAATGGCAGGATATTAGACAGGGGTTGTTTAATCCACTCATGGGTTTGAAGCCTTCACAGAGAGTTTCTGCCCCTGCTTCTCCTTGGTCCTTTCATCCACTTAAAAGGCCTAGGGAGTAGGACTCCTCTGAAGTCCGGTCCCAAAATTGTCATTCTCTAGACTTTCTAGTCCCTCTTCTTCCATGTCTCAAGCTAGAGCTTCAGTAGTGGAGTCACCAGTTGTCTCACAACCCAGGACTTCCTTTTCAGTCCCAAGTCCCCTCTCAGGAACTTTTTTCATATGCCTCAGAAATGGGGTGTGGTGCTTCTTTCAGTCTTTTCAAGATGCAAGGTCTCTGGACTACTCATTAGAGGTAGGACCACATCAACATCCAGGAGATGAGAGCTGTCCTTCTGCCCCTTCTGTCCTTCATACCCTTTTCCTTCCAGGGCCTCAAACTCTTGACCGACAACACCACAATGATGTATTGTATCAACAAGCAGGGGGGGGGCATGAACCTATCTTCTTTGCAGGTTGGCTCTTCAAGTTTAGAATCCAGCTGTCCAATACCAGGTGACACTTCAGGCTGTTTATATTCCTTCAGAGTGAAACATTGTGACAGACTGTCTGAGCAGGTCCATAACACAGATTCACAAATGGATGTTTCACAGAGATGCCCAGACAGCATTAGTTCCATCTTCTTTTGCACCTAGACAAGGGCATTCACCACAAGGTTGGACCTACTACTATGGGTGATAGGGTTTTGATCCCTTGTAGGTATCTTTTTTCTGAGGATGCTCTTCGGGTTCTGTAGGAGGCCAGGAAATCCTGTGTGTCCAAATAGAAGAGATTTTCTATCTGGTGCTTTGCTCATAACCAGGATCCATTTTATGTGGAGACTCTTCTGGTTCTCTCTGATTTGTGGGAATTGCTCCATGCTGGGTTAGCATATCCTTCAGTTAAAGCTCAGCTTTCAGCTATTTCTGCTTGTCTGCCTTTACCCCTCCTTTGGCCACTAGGTTTGAGGACAAGCAAGTTCTTAAAGGTGTCCTTCATATTAAGCCTCCCAAGAAACGTATCCCTTCCTGGAACCTTAATTTTGTTCTTGAAAAGTTGACTTAGGCTCTTTTTGAGCCTGTGGCTTCAGCTTTCTTGCAGCATTGTACATTGAAGACTGTTGTTTTGGCCCTTTCTACTGCTATGAGAGTTTCTGAGCTTCAGGCCCTTACACCTGTTCCCCCTTTTTCAGTTTTTCATAAGATCAGGGTACCTCTTCATACTAGTCCTTTTTATGCCCAAGGTGGTTGATGAATTGTGTCTTAATCAGTTTATTAATTTGCCCATTTTTTCCCCATTTTCTGCAGTTTGCTAGTGAAAATGTTCTTCATACCTTGGATTTACATACACTTTTCAGGTATTATTTGGATAAGTCTAAGGCCATTCACAGGTCAGAGTAAATTTTTGTTTCTTTTCATCCTAGATCTATAGGTTTGGCTGTTTCTAAGCAAACCATTTCTCCATGGCTGTCCAAGGCCATTTCTTTTTCTTACTCTTTTTACAGGAAATGTCTTTCTGCTTCAGTAAAGCCTCATTCCACTAGGGCTGTGGCTTCCTCTGGTGCATTTTTCAAAAGGTTAAGTAACCACTTTCATCCCTGAGGCTGCTGCTTGATCATCGGTCCATACCTTTACTAAGCATTCCAAACTGGATGTTAATTCCAGAACAATAGCTGGATTTGCCAGAGCTATCCTGCATGTTTTTCTGGAGGCTTGTTCTGGGCCTTCCTTCTCCCGAGTTCCCTCTTAAGTTTTTCTACTCTCCCTTTAGTGAAGAATACTGAAACAATGATATGCAAGGACATAGTACAGTTGTGTAAAATCTTACCATAACAATAGATGTCTTTCTCTTCACTGTTGCAGTATTTGCTCCCTCCCTCATTCCCCTTTTTCTCTTCTGAGACACCCCTCCTCTGGGCCATTAATCAAGGAGCCAGTAATCAAGGAGCTTCAATTATCACAACTAGCACAGGTGAGGGACATTCACTTGGAACAAAGACAGATTCACACAGTGTTTCCGGATGCAGTTCTCTGTACCAAGCACAATTTCCTTTAAGAATACACAGGGAACATACTTAGTCTGGAGCTGGGTTTCTCTGTCTCTTTCCTGGCCTCAAATAAGACTTCCCACTGACATATCTGTAGAGTTGAGTCCTCAGATGAGTGTTTCAAGCCAAGTCCTCCACCACCCTCTCTGTAAAGCCAGTGCTCTGTGACTAGGGTTGCCAACACTTTAAAGAGAAAATCCAGGATGATAGATAACCGAGTGATGAAGGTGCGAAGCAAATTTTTTTGGAGGGGTGGGGGCTCCAGGGATATCATCCCTTGGGCAAATTTTGTAATTTTGCTTTATAAAAATGCATGTTTTAGAGCAGTTTTCTGACAGTTTTCTAGCTACAAAACTGTCACATAACTGCTATAAAATATGTATTTATATCAAATTATTTATGCTTTTTTGCTTATTGGATTAGATATTGGGTATTCTGGAAACAACAAACAATACGCCTACAGTAAAATCCACAATGACCAATGAACAGATCCAGAAAAGAGTGGCCTAACAGCAACTTGAGACAGATAATTAACCACTTAAAGGGGCACTAGCTCAGATTTTTTGCTAGGGGAGTTTGTTTACATTTTAGTACTCTGTAAGTCACATGCTCAGCTAGAGGCAAGGTTTTCAAAGAGCCTTTTTAGCATAATGCAGGTCAGATTACACAAACTCTCAGTGGGGGTTGTCAGATGAAGTGTTTAGAATTCACAGTTGCAGCTTGTCCTTTTGTGTTTTCCTTCCCCCACTCGAGCAATTAGATTAGCTGAATGACTGGATTACTCAGCTAGAGATGCTATTTTGTCACACATAGACCTGGAGCCTCTTTAGCAATTAAGTGATAGCTACTTTTACTATGTACTTGTTTTTGCAAAACTGTGTCTAATAAGTATTCAAGCCTAGGCAATAGTATTTTTCATGCTTGTTGCTACAAATCTTTTTCCCTTCAGTAGCAATTATTTTTCATATGGTCTGTTATTAGTGTTGCTTGTTTGTGTGTGTGTGTGTGTGTGTGTGTGTGTGTGTGTGTGTGTGTGTGTGTGTGTGTGTGTGTGTGTGTGTGTGTGTGTGTGTGTGTGTGTGTGATATAGGTGCGCTTTTGTAATCATACAGATTTTCCTTCATTTTACAGCACAGCATTTCTTTGGACAGTTGTGACTTGCAAAGAAACATGTTAATTAACAAATGTCCAAATGTTCTAAAATAATAAAATATTTTGCATCTTTTCTCTAAAAATGTCATGCAGCTTTGGAACTGAATCTAATCACTGCTCTAAAAGTATTTTCTCATTAGCTGATGCTGTATGTTGTCCTTCAGAAATCACACCATAACTATTTGTCTAATAGTGATTCCATCCTACTGGATTTCTTTTCTCACTTTTTTCTATCATTCATTGTGGAAAAATGTTTTCAACTTTCACATCTTTCCTGCCTGTTTGACTGAAGTACAGTTAGTTTACACTGATTAGTATTTGAAAGTTGAAGCAAATGCAATCTACACATTTCCCATATACTTTTCAGTACCATTCCTAGTATATTGTTTGTCTTTTCGGCTTTTCCTGGTTAGGGGTCGCCACAGTGGAACTCCGGTCTGCTAATGATTGGCAGTAGATTTTTTATGGTGCCGAGTTGCCAGCCTGACACCCAACCTTCAGCGAAGGAACGCCCATTCACACATGTCTTTTGGAGGCCATTCGACCGCAGGTGGACATTCAGACTCCACACAGAAGATGCTCCAGCTGAGAATTGAACAGGAGACCCTCTTGCTGTGAGGCAACAACGCTACTGCTGTACCACCGCGGCTTCACCATTCCTAGTATATTACAGTAGGTAATTACAGGGGTACTTTTACTAAGGCAGTAAAAATTAAGTGCTGCAACCAAAATCTCATGCCATCGATAGCCCTATATTTTGACAAGTTAAAATAGCTACTTTTCTATGTATGTATGTATGTATGCATGTATGTAACACAATCTGCGTTTATATTCATGTGGTTTGAAAATAACAGCCTCTTCGTGTGTTACTGACAGACTTGAAATTCCAGGCATTCTTGAATCTCTATAAATTTCAGATATGATACATATCTGATAATGCAGATCGCAGTTCACAGACCTATTAATCACGTCTGTACATCGGCTACATGATAACATCACATAACACAGTGTTGTTTAGTTCAGAGAAGTGACAAAACCTAAAAACTTATACAGATGCAGTACTGTCTTCCTGGAAGACTTACCAGGACATGAATGAGCAACAATATTTACATAAGGCCTGCCAGTACACTTCTGGATGACCCAAATCATACAAACTCACCCCAGCCCCTGAATGAGAAATAGTCTACTCACACAAAATGCATTGTCTTGACAACTAGACTGCAGCTCTCATGCCAGTGACAGAACAGTGTTCCCACTCATTGTGTCACCTCTGGTGACTGCTCTCATTGCTGTGACTGCATATCTCATGTCAGTGACATAACAGTGTTCCCACTCATTGTGTCACCTCTGGTGACTGCTCTCATTGCTGTGACTGCATATCTCATGTCAGTAACAGAACAGTGTTCCCACTCATTGTGTCACCTCTGGTGCTGCTCTCATTGCTATGCACTGATGATAAGCTGTAAAGTGCTACATCCCATACCTGAATGCATTAAATGAAAACAAGGACGTGTTGTCTCAGTCCAAGTGTAGGACTGCTATCACCTTGTCAAATGTCCGCAACAGTACACACAAGGTATGGTCAGTGTGTTGATGTCACATTTTAGGTCTATGCAAATGTCTGACATAATGCTGAGGGTCTGTTAAACATTAAAGGGTAATTTAGCCATAATGACTTATTATGGAGTACAATAATATTATGCCAGGTAGTACAAGATTTATAAACAAGAATCAGAAAGCCAAATGCAGACAAAGTAAATTAAAGTTTAAGCACCAGTCACCACGCTCCAGCAACAGTAAAACGATCCTTTATTTTCAAGTTCCACACATAAATATTACTGAAAAGTACTTTAAAACACAAAGATAGGCAAATAAATAATTCTTGTATGTTATGTTAAGCGCTTTTCATCCAGATTTTATCCAGACTTCTTCAGACAATCAGAATACATTCAAATTACAATTTAAATACCCTCGTCCTGTAGTGTGGACCTATCAGGTCTATTCTATTGTAACACTACAAGTTTAAAGGTATATTTCCTTACCGCTCATTTGAGCGTAACCTAAAGTTAATATTGTCTTTATTACAATACTAAACTGGATATCAACCTTGAACTACATACTGTTTCACTGAGTGTATTACTTTTCATCTAATACTGTAGTCTATTTTTATTGTACTATGCATGTTCAGTTAAATCATATGTTTATTCTATAATACTATGTTATGCAGTTTGTGTTATTCTACGGTCGATCCTACTATCCTAGATATACTCTATACGTCTAAACAGACTTTGACTCGGCAACCAGTCTACCTCTCCTATAATTGATGTCAAGTGTAGGTGGCTACATAAATAAAATACCCTATATCTTAAATATATCTTAAGTAAATAAATAGTATACAGTCAACATGGTATTAACCATCTACAGTTTGTCAATATTAATAAATATATACTGTGCATACATCAAAAGTGTTAAAAAATATTCAGTGTGATAAAAACCATACTACCAGTTCTTAAAAGTCCTTGAATAATCCTACATACTCTTTTAAAATTCTCTAACATTTAAATATAACATTCTTTAAAATTTTTAATAAGTTTTTATGTGTTTTTTTTAAAACATGTTTTTAAATAGTGTTTTGAAAAATAATGTCTATAAATGATGTCTTTAAATGGTGCTCTTTAAATGCATCCCTCAGCATCTATAAAACAGTATTTGTGTGTGTGTGTATGTAGTCTTGTTACTAACTCTAAATAAAAAGTGAACCTAGATGACAGACCTAAAGGTTATCATTTTCACTTCTTTCTAGTAACAGTTTAATCAAACTGACATCTGTGTGTTTGTTTTTCACTTCTTGGGTTATGTGAGAAATAACTTTAAACATGAAGCTATGGTCAACGTTAAAGTCACAATGTCTAGCCAGAGCATTGTCTGGTTTTCTCTTTTATTTATTTTATTTATTTATTTGTTTATTTTACATTTGTTGACCAGGCTAGTCTAACTGGATATATGTCCATTTTCAGTAGAGGACCAGGGAGAAAAGCTCCAAAGACATGAGTCAATTTAAAGTATAAGTACAAACAATACACAATCATCAGATATTATAATAATAAAAAAATAGCAATTATCATAATGAAAAGGTAATTGACAATGGTAATGTGCAGTAAAACCTAGAGGATTTAAAAGGATGTACACCGAGGTTAAGAGTCAAAAAAAGTACAAATTGAGTGTATGGAGACATAGTACAAGTTAGGTCAAAAATAGAGAAAAGGAAGTTGTATGTAGTGATGATACGATGGATTTACTTAATAAAAGGTATGTAAAGAGGATATAAGTAATGTAAAAAAAAGGTAAATAAGAAAAGTATAGTAAGATGGAAGATGTAACAGAGGATAGTAAGGACTAGAAAGGTAAGTTGAGTTTGTAGAGGTATAGGACTAGTCAGGTTTGGAACAGGGGCATAGCCAGTATGATTTGAGGTAAAGTTTAAGTCTGTTTTTAAAGAGAGATAAAGAGCTGAGTGAGGTGAGGTCATTAGGGAGAAGATTCCAGGATTTGCCAACAGTATTAGAGAAGAGAGAATCCCAAGCCCTGTTATTAGGTTTAGAGGGGGCATACAAGAAGTTTGTGTGATGAGCGTAAAGACTTTAGATTTTTATAGGGGGTGATGAGGCTAATTAAACTTGGAGTGCTATAAGGTTTATAGAGAATGTTGTGGGCAATGGTTAGTTGGTGAAATGTAATCAGGTGTTGAAGTTCTAACCATCCTAGCTGGTTTATGTTTATACAATGGTGGGTTCGAAATGGGTTGCCTGTAGCAAATCTTGCAATGTTATTATAGGACATTTCTAGTTTGCAGAAATTATTCTTGGAGAAATTAGTAAAAATGGGTGAGGCATAAAGAAGTGTAGAGATCAAATGAGTGTGAGCTATAGTAGCTTTAGCAGTAGGGGAAAGGAAGTGTTTAATCCTATAGAAAGTGCCAATTTTTTTGTTGGCAGTCTTTATAGTATTGTTGATGTGGATGTCAAAATTCAGGTTATTGTCGATGGTGACCCCTAGTAGTTTGGTGGTGGAGTCAGGAGATATTGTGCCATTGGTAGATGCCACAGAGAAATGTAGAGGAGAGGACTTTTGTGTACGAGTGAAGAGGAGGAGTTTGGTTTTCTTTGGGTTCAAAAGAAGGCAACGCTGACTGAACTATTGTTCAACTATGTTGAATATTTTTTGGGTGAGAGAGTGAAGGTCATGGGAGGATGTAGCTGAGCATAATAATGTTGAGTCGTCAGCATATTGTATGCAAGTGGCTTGTGGGATAGCTAGATGAAGGTCATTAATAAATATAGAGAAAAGAAGAGGTCCAAGTATGGACCCCTGAGCGACACCTAAGATAACAGGTAGATGGGTGGATAAAGAGTTATGCCAAAGTACTGCTTGCTGTCGTTTGTCAAGGTAGGAGTGGAACCATTTTTATGGAAAATGGGTCTAATGACAGAGATTTAAGTATGGTAATGAGAATCTGGTGGTTTACCATGTCAAATGCTTTAGACAGGTCGATAAATAGAGCAGAAGAAAGATTATTCAGTTTTCGGTGCCTGTTAATGTAGTCAGTAAAAGAAAGGAGGGCAGTGGTAGTATTGTGTGAGGGTATGAATCCATGTTGACAGTTGGAAAGTAGATTGTTTTCAATTAAGTGGTGGAGTAGTTGTTTATGGATACATTTTTCCATAATTTTAGCTAAAGGCGAAAGTAGGGCAATGGGGCGATAGTTTGATAGCTCAGTGGAATGTCCACCTTTATGTAGGGGATAATATGGGAGATTTTCCATAATGTGGGGATGTAACCTTCAGTAATAGTTCTGTTGATCAGTATGAAAATAGGATAGGTAACAGCATTGAATGATAGCTGTAGATATTCAGAAGGCAGTAGGTCTGCAGAAGTGGAGCATGGTTTCAGTTTATTCAATAGGGTTTGGATAAATGTGGTTGGGACAAGTTTGAAATAAAAAGTGTGGGGTGGGGTAGAAGAGTATGAAGGTAGTGTGAAGGTATTATGTGATAGTTGACTAGCTAGTGTTTGGATAGCATCTGCAAAGAATGTATTAGCTGTATCTGTATTTTGAGGGTTTGGTGTAGTGGATTGACCTGGCTGGATTAACTGCTTAATGCTAGCCCAGAATTTCTGTGGGTTGTTGTGATTAGGTTGTTGATATTGTAAGTAGTAGTTTTGTTTATCAGAGAGTATGGCCTTCTTAGTGTCATTTCTTAGCTGTCTAAAGGTTTGTTGGTCAGCAGTGTTTTTAGTTGTTCTCTATTTGGCCCAATATTTATTTCTGAGATGAATTTTGTGTTTGGTTTCATAAGATAGCCACTGGGCAGACTTGGCCTCAATTCTAATAGATCTAGTTGGAGCGTGGTGATTAAGAATGGCAAGAAAGGTAGAATTAAAGAAATTAACGGCTTCATCTAATGGAAGCTGTTTTAAGGGAACCCAATTGCATGCTCTTAGTTCCATTTGGAACAGATCAGGGTTAAATTTCTTTTTGGATCTAATTTGTCTGATAGAGATTGGAGTAGGGGTGTTTGCTTTAGTCTGATAATGTAGGTAAGTGAGTGGTCACTTATATCATCACGGAGGGTTCCAGAATCATAGTAGTGAGTGGGATTGTTTGTGAGAATCCAGTCTAACATGCTTGCTTTCTTGTTAGCTTTATTTATTCTGGTGGGGGAGGTAATGGTTTGAAAGAAACCATATAGGTTTATGTGGGTTGTAGGAAGAGTACTGCTATAAGAATTCCAGTCTAAATTTATATCGCCTGGGATTATGGTTTCTTGAGGCAGGTATTGGGATAGCCAGCAGAGGATATTTTCCAAGGTGTCTATGTTATTACCAGGGGGCAAATACATACAGATAATATAGATTGATTTAGCATTGTTAAATTCAAGTTTAGAGATAAGAATTTCAGTATTGGAGTCTAGGGGTATATTACAGTTGTAAGTTGTTAATTGCAAGCCAGATTTAAATAGAATAGCAACCCCACCACCTTTCTTAGCTACTCTGTCAACTCTTAGGATATTATATCCAGGTGGGATAATTTCATTACCTTTAGTGATAGGTTTTAGCCATGTTTCCGTTAGGCAAATAATATTAAATGAATATACTTCTAGGAGAGAATGGAGTTGAGTCACTTTGTTGTTAATACTACGTATATTAAGACGAGCTAGTAGGAGAGAGTTAGAAAGTTTGGTAAGGGGATAATTGCAAGATTGATTATGGTTGTGAAGAGAGATAGGGGTTGCTGTTGGGCCAGGGTTAGGATGAATATCACCATCCTTTACTGTGAGGAGTTGTATAAGATAGCTTGGGTTAGGGAATTTGCTGTAAAGAGGTAACACTCTTTTGAGATAATGTGTTTTATAGTTAATGTGTAGTGTTCTATGATACTTTGCATGTAGGTAGCTAGGTGAGCATGTTATGTTTGCATGGTCATGCAGGTGTGGTAAGGGTTGAGAGTTAGTTTGTTGGTTGGGGTAGTTAGCATGTGGATATATTGGGTGCTCATATGAGGAGAGTAGATAGGCACTGGTTAGAACTGGTAGTGGTAAAATAGTGAAACAGAGTAGAATTAGAAAAGGGTTGGTTGGATTAGCCATTGTGAAGGATTGGCTATTTGTTCTATATATGTGTAGATGTAAGTATTTAAGGTGGGAGTGAGTAAAGATAGGAGGGAGTGGAGATTATGGAGGGGAGTGGATTAGGGATAGGAGATGAAAGACAAGATGGCCAATAGGAAATGTGGAAAGGGGTAATGGGAAGAGGAAGAGGTGTGGTTGGAGAGTATAAGAGTAGGACCCATGGGGGTGGGTGGGAATTGGGGGCAGGGAGGGGGAACAGAGTGAGCCCACAAGGCGAACGGAGCGGGTAGACACAGAGACTGGAGCAGTTGTAGAAGAAAAACAATCAGCAGGACTAACATGTGAAGGTAAGCTTTAAAAGTCAGATGAGATGAAGGCTAGAGAGAAGTGTTCGTAGGAAAGGTAGTAGTAGACAAGAAATAGAAAAAGAGTAAGGTGGGAGAACAGGATAGCAATGCAGGTACAAAAGGAGAAATAGGTGAGAAGCTATGTAATAGAGAGGATGAAAAGGGGGTGAGGCTGGGTAAAGGGTGCCACCTAGTGGACAGGCCTAAAAATGCAGGCAGATGTAAGAGGGAATCAGATGGAGAAATCAAAGGAAAGGTGGGTGCATCAAAAGGAGGGATTCTAAAGAGGATGGAGAGAGAGAGAGTGATTTATGTATAGAATGGGGGGGACTGCTATCTGCCTTAGCTCAATACGTAAATTACCACCTGCAGAAGCGGTACACTAGTAGAATGACAATTCAGGCAGGAGTTGTTTAATACACACACTTTTCTTGTATCCTTGTTATAGGGTTTGTAGGGCAGATAGGCTGTGAGATGTATCGCAGTTAGTTGCAGGGGTTCCTTTAGGTTCAGACTGATTAGTGCTGGAAGCACAAGTAGAGCAGGGTAACACAGGGGTTAGACGTCGGCAGAGGGAGCAGACAGTAGCCAGTAGCCAGGACAAATCCCTAATCCTAAATCCTTATAGCATATATATGCTCATAAATCCTGTCCCTCAATCGACGGTCAGTTTTACTGACGTAGAATGCTGGACATTGTTGACACTGGGCTAAATACACAACTGATCTGGTATTACAATTGTATTTATCTCTAATATAGAAGTTCTCCTTTCTAATGACAAAACATTTTTCACTGTCTATATATCTACAGTACTTACATGTGCCACATCTATGTGTACCTGCATTGTTCCTGTTTGGTTTATAAGGTGTTTCTAGTAAGTTTTTCAAATTAAAACCACGCCTAAAAGTAATAATGGGAAACTCACCTATTTTGTTAAACAAATCTTTGTCTATTGACAGGTAGTACCAATATTTCCTTACTATTCCTTGAATATCTAAGACTACTGGACTATATGTTAAAATGAATGAAAGGGAAAAACTTTTACTAGTGTCTATGGATTGATCTAGACCTTCTGTAGTCCCCCTCATTTCTTGTACTATGTGTGCATCTTCTACAGTTAAACTTCTTGTTAGTGTGACAATGTGGTTATCCAAAATGGGTTTGTACGGTTTTTATCACACTGAATATTTTTTAACACTTTTGATGTATGTACAGTATATATTTATTAATATTGACAAACTGTAGATGGTTAATACCATGATGACTGTATATTATTTATTTACTTAGATATATTTAAGATATAGGGTATTTTATTTATGTATCCATCTACACTTGACATCAATTATAGGAGACTTAGACTGGTTGCCGAGTCAAAGTCTGTTTAGATGTATAGAGTATATCTAGGATAGTAGGATCGACCTTAGAATAACACAAACCTGCATAACATAGTATTATAGAATAAACATATGATTTAACTGAACGTGCATAGTACAATAAAAATAGACTACAGTACTAGATGACAAATAATACACTCAGTGAAACTGTATGTGGCTCAAGGTCGATATCCAGTTTAGTATTGTAATAAAGACAATACTAACTTTAGGTTACGCTCAAATGAGCAGTAAGGAAATATACCTTTAAACTTGTAGTGTTACAATCGAATAGACCTGATCGGTCCACACTACAGGACAAGGGTATTTAAGTTGCAATTTGAATGTATTCTGATTGTCTGAAGAAGTCTGGATAAAATCCGGATAAAAGCGCTTAACATAACATACAAGAATTATTTATTTGCCTGTCTTCGTGTTTTAAAGTACTTTTCAGTACTATTTATGTGTAGAACTAGAAAATAAAGGATCGTTTTACTGTTGCTGGAGCGTGGTGACTGGTGCTTAAACTTTAATTTACTTTGTCTGCATTTGACTTTCTGGTTCTTGTTCATGGTCTCTTGATAAGCACCGACAACTACGCCACAACAATGGACACTTCCATACACAGTGACGAGGTGGAGAAAGGTAATTTAACTCAACTATTGGAATTAATGAGTGATCATTTGGAATGCCTCACAGCAAGAGTTGATTTGGTAACCAGGCTAAACTCCAGTTTCTCTGGAGCGGATGTAACTTCCTCAGCGTCCTCTACCCAACAAATTCAAACAACAGGATTTAACCAGCAGTTTACCAGCAACCTATAGGAAAGAAACGTAACTGGTGAACCTAGCAGGACAAACAGCTACCAACGATGGTACCACAATATCAGGTTTAACTGGCCCACAAGACATCACTAACTGGTTGAGCGATGAACTAAACTTGGAAAACTCACAGGCAAGTAACAATATTGATTCGCTAAACCAGGGGAACAGTACCATAATTGAAAAGTTGAAACTATTTGACAGTGAGCTTTTAAAGATTAAGAAATTACAATTAGAGTTTAACTATTTCAATAAATACATAAAAGAAAAAAATAGTACCAAAGGGTCTAAGACACTGTTCGTACACTACGGGCCTGATTGAAGGGTCCGACTTTCATAAGGAGTTGGTAGAACTCTTTAACAACCAAGGTTTGGACCTTTTAAAGTGTATGTCCAAACACTATCAAACGATGGTCAACAAGATGGCTTCAGAAACTTTAATCTTTGAAAAAGACATTAAGGCAGACACTGTTTTTAACCGTTATCAATATGATTATAACCATACTTTTATGAGTATAGATCAACAACTTGACAAATTGAAAAACATTAAAATAAAGAAATTGCAAAGAGATCTAAAAGCCTACGTGGAAGGTACTGCATATCCAAACCCCCCAAGTTTACAGAATGCTGTAACTTGGAATAGAGGGGAACAACCATCTGCACAGGGACATACCTTTAGACCAGACCAACAAACAGCCCCTAACTTGGGTTTTGACCCAAATTACATGGAGAATGGGAACAACAGTGAAGATTATATCAATGCAAGTGTTGATTTTATTGATACACAGAATGCAGACAATAGTAGGGGCCATACTTATCAAGGTCCAACCCCTCCCCAACACCACAGTCAACACCACTGGCAACAACAACAACAACAACAAAAACTACAGAGGGGGGAGGGGGAACAATTGGAACCCCAATTCACATTCCCCCCCCAAGAAGACACACAACACTCACTGCAACAAGAAGAGTTGATAACTATAGCAAGAACAACTGACTTTCCATTATGTAACATGGTACTTAATGCTGATAGTGACTTTAAGATTTATAACTATATTGAATGTTACATTGACAAATTATTAGTTGAATTGTTTTCAAAAGGGTTAACTTTTGTCCCAACAATCAAGTGTAACCTTGCGGAATTACTAATTGACTTTAAATTGTTCATACGTAAGTTGAACCTGACTGTACTGATGGGGAATTCTTCATATGGTAACAATGAACTTAGAGTTGCCAGTACTTTTAATCCACCATATAACCCTACCATTAGTATGTTTGAGTATTTATGTGAACATGAGTTTAGGCAAACTTTATTAAATAACAAAAAACACGTAAAATATGAAAACATAACTAAAGAAGAGAAACAACTGTTAACATCCTTTCGTAGCCTTCCTATCAGGTTTATGAAACCAGACAAAGGAGGAGGGCTAGTAGTTATGTATAAAGAACATTACAATAGGAAAATGGTTTCATTTTTAGAAAAGGAAACCTATGAGGAAGTTAGTATAAACCAATTAAACACAGCATACAATAGAATCAGAATGTTCATTAGTGACCTATTTATTGATGGGTTAATAGATGTACATCTAAGCCACTACTTAACTATGTTATTTCCTAAATTACTACAAGTATTTGGTATAACTAAAATCCACAAAGGACTAACTGACCCACCTTTAAGAACACTAGTGGACACAAGACAGTCCATCACATATCCTTGTGCAAAAGTTGTAGATTTAATACTTAAGAGATATGTGAGTAAAGAAAAACAGATTTGTAAAGACTCTTGGTCCTTTTTGGAACAAATAAACACATTGGTATTTAGAGAAGAATTAAAATTTCTTACAGTTGATGTATGTGACTTATATTCATCCATACCTCAAGATCTAGGCATAGAATGGGTTACTGAATTTATGAAGAACAAAGGGGCAACTGACAATAACCTTAGATTGACAGAACAACTTTTGGATATTATTTTGAAAAATAATTATATTTTGTTTAACAATAGAGTGTTCCTTCAAAAAATAGAAGTAGCTATGGGGTTCCCATGTGGGACAAGCTTCTCCAACTTAGTGATGGCATACCGGGAAACTAACTTTGTATTCACAAGTCAATGGAAGGAAAGAATAGTTTTTACACAAGGTTCCTGGGTGACATTTTTCTTATAATTAATGGGGACATTTCCCCAGCTGACAGCTTAGCGGAATTCTTCAACACAACAGGGACCTTTTTGAAGTTTAATTAAAAACTATGAAGAACAGAAGATCCACTTATTAGATGTGGAACTGTGTAAAAATAAACAGAAAGGCAGATACACTGCAAACAATTTACAGGAAAAGTTCCTATTCAAACTCATTTCTGCACTTTTCCAGTTCACATCCCCTACACTAGAAAAAATCAGTTGTAAAGGGGCAACTGGTATGTGAAGATAGAATGACAAGCATGGAAAAGGACTTTAGTGAAGAATGTAGGGCACTACATGAGATTTTCACACACACAGGGTACCCTAATGTGTTTTATCAAACATTTTTCACGAAGTAAAAATGAAAAGAAGTACAGAAGTGTACAAACCCATTTTGGATAACCACATTGTCACACTAACAAGAAGTTTAACTGTAGAACACGCACACATAGTACAAGAAATGAGGGGGACTACAGAAGGTCTAGATCAATCCATAGACACTAGTAAAAGTTTTTCCCTTTCATTCATTTTAACATATAGTCCAGTAGCCTTAGATATTCAAGGAATAGTAAGGAAATATTGGTACTACCTGTCAATAGACAAAGATTTGTTTAACAAAATAGGTGAGTTTCCCATTATTACTTTTAGGCATGGTTTTAATTTGAAAAACTTACTAGAAACACCTTATAAACCAAACAGGAACAATGCGGGGACACATAGATGTGGCACATGTAAGTACTGTAGATATATAGACAGTGAAAAATGTTTTGTCATTAGAAAGGAGAACTTCTATAATAGAGATAAATACAGTTGTAATACCAGATCAGTTGTGTATTTAGCCCAATGTCAACAATGTCCAGCATTCTACATTGGTAAAACCGACCGTCGATTGAGGGACAGGATTTATGAGCATATATATGCTATAAAAGAGAAAACCAGACAATGCTCTGGCTAGACATTGTGACCTTAACATTGACCATAGTTTCAAGTTTAAAGTTATTTCTCACATAACCCAAGAAGTGAACAACAAACACACACATGACAGTTTGATTAAACTGTTACTAGAAAGAAGTGAGCTCAACTGGCAACTACGACTAGATGCCTGTAGTGAACCAGGACTTAACGAAACATACTCCATTTCATGTATATTGAAACTGAAGAGTTTATTCAGGTGAAATTGATAACCTTTAGGTCTGTCATCTAGGTTCACTTTTTATTTAGAGTTAGTAACAAGACTACATACACACACACAAATACTGTTTTATAGACGCTGAGGGATGCATTTAAAGAACACCATTTAAAGACATCATTTATAGACATTATTTTTCAAAACACTATTTAAAAACATGTTTTTTTAAAAAAAAAAAACATAAAAACTTCATAAAAATTTTAAAGAATGTTATATTTAAATTTTAGAAAATTTTAAGAGTATGTAGGATTATTCAAAGACTTTTAAGAACTGGTAGTACGTTTTTTATCACACTGAATATTTTTAACACTTTTGATGTATGTACAGTATATATTTATTAATATTGACAAATTGTAGATGGTTAATACCATGTTGACTGTATACTATTTATTTACTTAAGATATAGGGTATTTTATTTATGTATTCACCTACACTTGATATCAATTATAGGAGAGGTAGACTGGTTGCCATTTGTCAGTTGACATTTGTGTAACTACCTCTAAATGTAATCAATAATGTGTTCTGAGCATATATGTATATGTATATATCTATATATATATATATATATATATATGTGTGTGTGTGTGTGTGTGTGTGTGTGTGTGTGTGTGTGTGTGTGTGTGTACAATGAATAATCATCAATGAATTTGTTCAAAACACAAAACATCGAACAAACTCATTGGTTGTTGTTGTGTCTTTCGGCTTTTCCCGGTTAGGGGTCGCCACAGCGGAACTCCGGTCCGTTAATGATTGGCAGTTGATTTTTACGTGCTGAGTTGCCAGCCCTAACACACAACCTTCAACAAAGGTACGCCCATTCACGCATGTCTCCACACAGAAGACGCTCTAGCTGAGAGTCGAACCGGTCAGCATCTTACTGTGAGGTGACAACGCTACCGCAGCACCACCACCGCGGACAAACTCATTCGTGATTCTCATTATCACCACCTAAATCATCTCAAATAACAACGGCAAATGTAAAACATGATTAGTGACTCTGTTTGTACCTGCATATTTACATATGTATCTCAATATTTAATTCAACACACATACATACATATGTGTATGTATACATGCATGCATATATTGCAATCTCTGTGCTTTTTTGCCTCAGTAATGTGCATACATATGCCTGTGTATATGCATGCACATAGGCAATTTATTCACATAGGTATACATCTTATAATTAACAAACATGGTTGATATTAGCATCCATAGTCACACATACCAAAATAAAATATTTTCATTTTCACCCAAAAATAATGTACTTATGAAAGTATATATTAATGACCACACAAATTCACACTCATGTGATTATTCTACAGATATCTCCGAACTGGATATGCACTGCATGCATACCTCTCAACTATACAGATTTTTGCCTCTTATTTTTGGTCTGCTTCACAAAATTGTGCTTCTCTGGCAAATCATTGAGGACTGTAGTCAGAAAATAATCACAGACACGTCAGTTTCAGACTTTATACCCTGCAGGAGAACCATGATAATGCAAAACCTGTTATTATATCTATTTAAGTTTGTAAAAGCAATATTTAAAAAAATGTCCCTATTTTGGTGCCTTTGTCCCTCCATTATTTATGGCTTTGTCCAGATTTTTGCTCTTAAGAGGTTGAGAGGTATGCCTGCATGATAGCACTTACTGCAAAGTTTAGCATTACACAGTGTGCTATTTTTAATTTCTGAATACCCGCCTACTGTGTTTTATGTCCTGTAAGAGCAGCAACGATGTACACAGATTACATGGTACCTGTAAGAAAACATTTAATTGTGTATTTTAATAAAAAAGTAAAACAAATAGATTTGTACTGTACTCTCTAAGGTACCCTGACTTAAACTTAATCTCTGTATGAAATCATTTAATTTATACCCGTTATTCAGCTTTGTGCTTGTTTGTTTACCTATTAATTTCAGTTTGGTAACCAAGAAAGTGGATTGGCTGACAGACTATTTTCAGTCGCAACCTGACCTCCATGGTACAAGACAGAAACAGAAAATGGAAAATAGAATAAAGTATTATACCACTTTCTGAAGGAATACAGTTTGGCAAACTGCAGAAGTGGAATTCAAGCACGATGACAGATAAAGATAAAAAGAAATGAAGTGAGAGCAAACTATAGCTATAACGTTGAAGACCAAACTAATAAAACTGGACAGGCAAACAATGTGAGACGAGATCCAGAACATTTTGGAAAAAAACATATATAACGACATTGCACATAGTACACAAATGCTACAGATATAGCTAACCTGCTGGCAGACAGGTTCAGTGAAAACTTCACCCCCCTGTCCCTTCATCAGTAAACCAGGACATCCCCAGCACCTGCCCTCTCAAAGGCAAAAAGTATGGTCTCCATGGGACCTGATAACATCCCTGGCTGCATCCTGCATGAATTCAGGCATGAGCTCTCAGCTCCATTAGACACCCTATTCAACAAAAGCCTGAGCACCAGATTCATCCCAGCTGAATGGAGGATAGCCACTGTTATCCCTCTACAAAAAGGTGGAGCTTCCACTGACCCAGGCAATTATAGGCCCATCAGCCTAACTAGCCTGATCTGCAATGCCATGGAATGCATCGTCATGCACCTTATAAACAAGGACATTGGCAACTTCCAAAAGCTTCACCCCACATAGTTTGATTTTGTCAAAGGGAGGTCATGCCTGTTAAACTTGGTCAACTTCTTTGAAACAGTCACCAAAGACATGGACGAGGGGAAGATGATGCACAGCATCTACCTTGACCTCACCAAAGCCTTTGACACTATTCCCCACTCGGGCATAATAGATAAACTCTCCTAGCTAGGCATCAACCCATATGTTACCAGATGGATTGTTAACTGCCTCATTGATAGAACCCACTCAGTCAAAGTAAGGGAAGCCACCTCTAGTAGTAGACCAGTAACTAGCGGTGTACCCCAAGAATCGGTCTTGGGGCCTCTACTGATTGGGATGTACTTTTCTGAGGTGCAAGCCAAAACCAGTAGTTTGTGGCTGACCAGGTTTGCAGATGACTGCAAGTTGGGTGCTGTCTTAATTTCCCCTAGTGATGTGAGCATCCTCCAAGAGGGCCTTACCCAAACTAATGACTGCTGTCAGAAGCATGGCCTCAAACTGAATGCCAAGAAATGCATCATTATCCTCTTTGCAGAAAATGTCATCCCCACTAATTATCACATTAATAACAATGTATTAAGCATGCAATCAGTTGTGAAGGACTTAGGCACACAGGTTGATAGCAACCTGACTTTTTACCATGACGTTGCCTTTGTTGTACGGAAGGCTTTCTACATGGCCCACCTCATAAAGAAGGGTATTTCATCCAGGAACAAGGAGGTCAAAACATCCCTGTACTTCTCCCTTATCAGACCCATTATCAAGTACAATGCCCCCTTCAGCATATACCTTGCCAAGCACATGCAGCAGTTGGAGAGACAACAGAGGTTCCTGACCAGGAAAATCTGGTGGCTCAAACACCTATCCTATACAGATAGGCTAAAATCCCTGTCCCTCTAGTCAGTCTTATATAGACTGCTCAGAGGTGACCTGTGTCTGGCATACAAAGCCATTTCAGACCCAGCCTTGATGGAGTTCCTGCATACCCATAAGACAAACTCCACTCGTGCAACCCACACGCTAGGCCTTAAACTGGTCTGTGACATTAATAGAACCTGTTGGTGGGATAGATTTGTGTCCCAAAGACTCCACCATCTGTGGAATAGACTCCCTCTCAATGTCAAGCAGAGAACCTCTCTAGCCCTCTTTAAAAGGAACCTGGATGACTGGATGGGAAACAGAAAATATACCCCTGAGATCCCAACTGTGTCCCTGCTGGACAGGGGAAACAGGTGTTGACTTTGAGAGAACATGGGTGAAATTCTTGGCTAGGCTTATAAGGGCCTCTGGGCCAATAGCCTAGTATTATCATCCTATGAACCTATAATAGAAAATTATATACATCTACAGTATATATATATATATATATATATATATATATATATATATATATATATATATATATATATATATATATATATATAAATATATATATATATGTATATATATATATATATATATATATATATATATATATATATGTATATATATATATATGTATATATATATATGTGTATATATATATATATATATATATATATGTATATATATATATATATGTATATATATATATATATGTATATATATATGTATATGTATATATATATATATATATATATATATATGTATGTATATATATATATATATATGTATATATGTATATATATATATATATATATATATATATGTATATATATATATGTATATATATATGTATATATATATATGTATATATATATATATATATATATATATATATATGTATATATATATGTATATATATATATATATATGTATATATATATATGTATATATATATATGTATATATATATATATATGTATATATATTTATGTATATATATTTATATATATATATGTATATATATGTATATATATATGTATATATATAATAAAGAAAAACAAAAGTATTTTGGCTGTTTGAAATGCGTACCCAGTATAGACTTGAGTTAATATAAGGTATAGTGATGGGGTAGCTGCATGGCAGGTAAATTCCAGTAGGTTTAGGGCAATATCTATCTTATGAACTCTAATGCCTCAGTCTCAAATATGAGTTCAGGGTACTTGACAATCTCAGCATCAAATTTTGAGCTATAATAGCGCAATAGCAGAGCTATATTCAGTTCCCTTCTCGGAACTATATGTGTGTTAAATGTCAAAGAGCTAGCGTTATCAATTACAGGTTATAGACTCCAAAGGTAGTATGAAACAAACTACCTATATATGCCCATACCTTGGTCAAGTCCCGTATGGTCCAAGTTGTCTCAAATGACCAAAACTTCAATATGTGGCTTGATTCTGATATACGCTCATGTAGTGTGCTTCTAAAAACGAGTGAAGGAGCCAGCGTACATAACAGGTTTTTGGTGGTGTAGTATGCTTCTATAAACTGTTGAAAAAACCAGCATACAAAACAGGTTTTCGATTCGTTGGTTTCAATGAAAACACTCTCCTTAATCAGTGCAGCCGATGCTGTGCTTCTGTAGACAAGCAAGTGAAAAGTATACAAGAAGATTTTTCCTGTAAAAGTCTTTCAATTTAAATCAATAGACCCAATCTCCCGTCGTAGGTGCAGCCAACGCTGCTCTTTCAGGTACCCACAGCAAACGTTAACACATTAAATCTTCATAAATGACAGGATCGACCCAACACTGGTACGATGTATAATAAAAGGCTTTTATTGAACTAAACGGCAAGCGCTTTCACCCAAAGGCTTCATCAGGCCATTAAACATTACAGTTTCATTAAAAACTGCACCTTAAATAGTGTTATAATTAGTGACATCACTTCCCTCAATATCCTGCAATTATTATAATTGCTCAAATTCAATTATCTTAAAGGTGCATCATTATTTCTAATTGTAACAACTCTACAAACTTGACCATACAGATACACAAGCATATGAAACAATACATCTTAAAAACATCTTATAAACATACTAATATTAAGATTAGCGCCATGAATATTAGCTATAATTAATAATAAAACATATATGCTCTAATATATACTAGTTGTTAATTGACACCCCCCCACCCCCACCATATCTGCAACAATAAACTAAATACACAACTCAATCAGTATGTGCTCCATTAAATCTATTGTTGGGACATATGTCCTATTGTTTGATAAATACTTAAATTTGTTCCTCTGCATGTGCCATGTTGAAATACACCCACATTGGTGGCATGCTGCCATCAATGTACCTGCATTCTGTTGTAATGGCCACTGTGGTTCCATATATGCATGTGTTATGTTTGCTATGCAACTGTTCCATATCTGGTGTTTTGGGTTAATGGGAATATATGTGCATGCTGTTATACCTAATCCTGGAATGTGTTGACTATTACTAACCCACATATGTTGAAATTTGAACACCATAGCACGTTTGGGAAGGACGTTCCCAGCGGACCCACCTGTTCCACCTCAGCTGGCCATGGCACCAGGCATTAGGACATCTGGGGCCCACCCTGGGACCTCCTCGTCTGCTCATCCTGCATCAGCTTCAGGTGGAACCACCTCAGGGGATGGGGGCTCACCCCCACCTGGGAGTGGGCATGGAGAGGACACTGTCACCTGTCGCCAGGTCCAGGGTGTGGTGCGTAGCGAGCTCCACAGGGATGTTGGAGATCTGATACTCCAGCTTGAGGGCCGCATGTTGCAACTAGAGGGTCAGCCTGGCCCTCCTACTCAGCCCCCAGCGCAGTCACCTTCAGGGCTGTGAAGGTGCACTGGTAACTGCCCATGGCTGGGGACCTCAGTCCCACTGTATCCACTAGGGGGCTCATGGGCTTCCGATTTCCAAACACCCCTACCCATCAAGGTGTTTATCCCCCACATGTGTCATATACCACCCCTGTATGCTGTCTTGTCTCTCTTGTCTGTTATCCTACCCAACCTACCTCTCCAAATATACCTACTATCCCTCCCCAACATCCCACTCTCACCTGAAAAAAACAAAGGGCAATCTATTCCCAAAAAAAAAAAATCTCGCCCCATACATAACTGTCCATTTCACACACGTGTCCACTGGATACATGTAATCTGGTCTAATTGGCTTCACAACATATTATTGTTGTCCTCACTCCTCTCTCAGGGGTTTGAGTGTCCAAATCTATCTCCAAATTCCGTGTATATGCACAGCTGTTGCTGTAGAAGAAATAGGCAGCAATGGACCTTCCCTAAACCCATCCTGCACATCCCTAGCTATTTTCCCTACTGTCTGTCCCTCAATCTACCCTTTTTCAACACTATCCTATCAACCCTTTTTTAATTCTTTTAAAGAAATTAGCACGGGGGTAAGCGGGAGTAACCACTTTTAAGCAGCAGTAAGCAGGTTTAAGCCTGTTTGCATGGGGGTAAGCAATGTCTACACAGGTTAAGCAATTGAGAAGTTACATCAGTATAAGAAACTGTAACAGATATTAGCAGTGCTTACTTCAGCGCAAACCTGCTTACATCTGCTTAAAAGTGCCTTAATCACTACCCAGCAACAAAATAAACAGCCTCTGCAAGGCTCGAACCCAGGACCCTGCACACCATAGCCAAAGTGATTTACCACTAAGCCCTGTCAGATATACATAACCTTGATGTTTTCACAAACATATCATCCAGCACAGTCAGTCAACAGTACAGGACATGTATTTGTACATGTAGGTGTGTGTGTGTGTGTGTGTGTGTGTGTGTGTGTGTGTGTGTGTGTGTGTGTGTGTGTGTGTGTGCCCCATATGTTGAGATCTGGATGCTATAGCTGTGCCAGTGGGGAGTCTTATTGGGGATCTGGAGAGAAATGGAGAAACCAGCCCCAGACTGACTGCGATCTCTTTGTGCTCTTAAGGGAAATTGTACTTTACTATGTGGTTATTTGTTATCCTTTCCCTATATGGATGCCACTCACTGGTGTTAGTGGTGAGGATTGAGGCTCTTTGATTGCTGGGCCAGAGCACGGGCATCACATAATTGGTAAATTAGCTAAAATATTGTCTTCCCCCATAGTGCCTTTTTTAGGCAATGCAAAACTGAAAGTACTTTTGAGATAGCCAATCAAAACCAAGAAAATTTAAAGGTCTTACAGCTCAATGCTAAGAGTCTAAACAAAAACTTCACTGCTTAGAATCTCTCTTTACCCTAAAGAATGCTGATGTCTATGTGGTCACTGAGGTATGGTTTAAAGCCACAGGTATAGAACAGTTACTACACAGACAGGGACTAAAGACGGAGGAGTCTCGATTTACATAATAAATATACCTCAAGACTAGTCAAACAGGATGATGCACTTGAGCCTCTCCATATTCAAATCACCATAGAAAAATCCCATATCATTTCCTTGTAAGTTGTAGGTCCCCCTCTATGACCCAGGAAACCCATAACATGCATTTAAGTTTACTGAAAATACTCATCATCCAACCCAAGGCCATATTCATGGGTGACTTTAATTACCTCAGTATTAACTGGGAACCGTATATGACACTAAACGTACAGGCACATAAACTCTTAGATTTTGTAAAGACAAACTCCCTGGACAAGACTACCCCCCTCCATGGGTCACAACGCCCATGAAGCCTACTTAACCAAACTGAAGACAACCCCAAGTTTACCAAACACACTGGCTATGGGGGATTTCAATTATCCCACCATCAATCAGGAACCTACTCTACCCAAACTCACTAGAACAAAACTTCCTTGACTTTGTGAATTCAAATGCCCTGGAGCAAATTGTCCATGCCCTGACAAGAGGAACAAACATTCTAGATCTGTGCACTACCAACAAGTCAAACAGGTGTACTGCTGCAACCGTTGGACCCTCATTAGTTAAAACCGACTACAAAATTGGTCACCTTTGAACTGGCACAAATACCAGAACTCATAAAGGGTGAAATCCGACTAAAAAACTTTACTAAGGCAAACTATACCCTCCTAGGTTAAGGGATAAATGCATTCCAAGCCCCACTCCAAGTTGAAAGTGGTAAATGCACCAAAGCTTACACTTAAGCCCTGTACAATCACTTCAATAAATGGATATACTTGGCTGTACCAGATAGAATCAAAGCGAGCCCCAAGTAATCAAAGCGAGCCCCAAGTAATCAAAGCGAGTCCCAAGTAATCAAAGCGAGCCCCAAGTAAAATCAAAAGTACAGTCGTGTACACCTACCATAAATGTAGATGTTCGAATGTATTCACTGTTGCAGTCACCACATTTGGGTTATCCCTGCCAGGGTAGCCCTCGGCCGGCCCGAATACCAGAGACTTAGCATTTCTGCGTCGGTTGCTGTTGCTTGAAGACTGATGTCAAGTTGTCATCTTGGTGCACATTTTCTGATGTAAATGACTCCATAATGCCTGCTATACACTGAATTTCAAAATATATTGAACTATAATGTCTTTTTTTCATTTATCTGCTGGTGAGTCCTTTGGGAATGGGAGACTGCAACACTATTTCTTGCAGATGTAAGAATAGTTAATGACTTTACTCTCCAATGAGGCCAGTACAGAAACATGTAAATATAGAATTAACTAAGAAAACAGAAGTAAAGGAGCCAGTAACTTGTTGCAGCTGTGCTCCCTTATTCCATGACAAGATGTTTTCAGCATCCCTATCCATTTTGAAGGTGAAATAAAGTTCTTCATAATCTTAAAACCATAACCATCCAGAGAGAATGAGATGGGTAACAATTTAACAATGTGGCCTCTATTGTCATATTTCTTGTTTAGAAAAACACAATTCCACATCCTAGTGACAGTTTTTATTAAAAAAAAGGCGTGGGCGTGTTAGGGGCGGGGTTTGCTACTGCACATCCTGCGAGGTACTACACTGTTAGATTACCCCTTCTCCTTATAAAATGGTGTGATTTTCTGGTAAATCACTGAAGATTACAGTCTGTAATGTCAAACATTACAGTTTCATACTTAAGTCTTTAGGAAATCCATGTTCAAAACCCGGTTGTTCGCCTACTAACTTGAGTTAGGGTAATATTTAAAAGTTATACATGATTTTGGACTTGTAAAGACTCCGGTGGTTATTAGTCTAGTATAAACCTATGAATCTACTAGTTATGCACCAAACATGGCACAACTATGCACTGAATGCATCATTCATACTTATTTCTTCCTACAACATATACTCCAAATTCAAGACTTGACGTAAATAATGAAAGACAGTTTAAATAACCTCATACATAAAAACGTACAACTAACCTGTAGTATCCTTCACTAGGCTTGTAAGCATGTACCAGAATGTTTCACTGGAGCCAACCATGTTCTTGTGTGAAGTGCACCATTGTTTCCTTTGAGACAGCAGGAAAACCTACCCAATATCTGAACAATAAAACATGGTCATAATCACTTTCACATACAGCATCAAGAGGTAAAGTGACAACTCTGTTTTCACAACCTCTCAACAAAACTAATTCTGAACTTATTGTCACTATCCACAAAAGGAAAAGACAATAAATATTGTATAAAAATACATAACTAATAAGCCATATTAACCTTCAAAAATTAATGTATCCTCCCAGTAGGGCTAAAACCGTGCAGAGCAAAGCAAAAGGAACATGGTAAACCTCCTAGAAAACCATACCACCAAGCAATCAGTTGAAAAATAGCCAGTTAGCAATGGAGATAACACTCCTTCATTAACACAAACACACAGTAAAATTACTGCACTCATAGTGCAGGAAAACTAGCAGCTAGTAAAGAGTTAAACCTATAATACAAAGCTTTACACTATATAAAGCATGCAACATGGAAACAAGAAGCACATCACATACTCCCCATTTAAATTCCTCCAGTAATTAAACCAAACATGAGATGTCATCAATAACACACAGTTTAAATCTGAATCTCCCAAACATCGAAATGTTCACTTACCTGTAATGTACAAGTGTCTAAACAAGTCCCATTAATTCTTCGAACAGCCCTCTCTCCAAGTTAATCGCTTCTCCAGATGGCTTACACAGACTTTAAAGAACAGCTTAACCAGCAGAATATCACCATTATCTGCAAAACTAACTCCAAAATTCAAGTCACCTATAGCAAACAGTAACAGTCATTTATAATCCCATTGTCACCAACCAGAAATAGTAAAATTCATTAAAAAAACTATTAATTTAATAAGAAATGCTGCACTAACCTCTTGTCCAACCTTCCCTTATGACTGTGAGTTTCACAACTAAGCAGAATTTTGTAGAGCGCAACACACATATTTCATAAAACAGCATACCCACCCCCAAAACATTAAGCCAAGATTTGTCTGTCCACATCATGCACCTAGACAATATCTGATTTTTCTACTTTGTAATGAATGCATGAATATATTACACTGGTTAACGCATTCAGATAAATACATTCATTGAAATGCATAAGACATTTTTAACAGTTCAGTATTTAAATGTCTTATTCAATGAAGTGAAAGTCAATAGCAAGCCAGAAACCAATGCAATTAGCACCTCATCAGGTTGGATATGACCATTTTCACCTCTGCTGGCACCCATTGTTTAACCCAGTATATCCAAGATCAGAAACATTTAACAGAAAACCAAGGATGACTGTAGCAATTATAGAATAATTAACATGCAAAACCAATTGACTCAGCCCTCTCTTACCACAAACTGAAAATTATGTAACTATTTTTTGTATAATTAGTCAATGTTTTAGTTAATGTAATAAAGTACAAGAAACTGAATTTGGCAGTGCAGACTGACATCTGCACAAAATGATAATAAACATATCTGTACAGGTGTAAGAGCCCTATTTATAGGCTTGTAACACACTTGGAACAGATGTGAAAAAATGTCAATGAAAATCAGGGGACCCACAAATAACAGCTGCCCAAGAGGAAAGCTGAGAAACAGAGGCTGGCATGAGAGGAACACATTCTTTGCAATGACATGCTTTATAAAGCAGGACAGCAGGAATTGGTGTTGATAATGGCTGACCTGAATGCACATATCAGGATAGACAGACTAGGATATGAGGACTGCCTGGGTCCACATGGATGGGGCAGTAAGAATACAGATTGAGAAGCCGCTCTAGACTTCTGTCTGGCAAATGGCTCGATAGTATAAGACTTCCTTCTACTAAGGAAATGACAAATACAATCAGTGACTGTAAATGCATCCCCAGTGAAACAGAAAGCCCACAGTAAAAAACACTGGTTGCCACAATCATTTGCAAGCAGTAGTCAAACAAGGCTTCCATGGTCAACATAGACCTGGCTGAAGACCTAGAAGATGACTGAAGAGAAATCACAACAGTTCTAGGAATTCATTAGGGCTCTAGCACCTCAAGAAGAGGAGGAAATAACTTGAGTTGAAAAGGACTACAATGGAGTCCCACAGGGTTCGGTCCTGTGTCCTCTCCTGTTTGGTATCTACGTCTCTGAAGTTCAGGCCAACACGAAGGGACTCTGGCTGACAAAGTTTGCAGACATTTCCAAGTTAGGAGCTATTAACTGCCTAAGTGATGTTGACATTCTACAGACAGGCCTAACTGAGACCAACGACTGGTGTCAGAACCATGGCCTTAAGCATAATGCCAAAAAATGTGTCGTCATACCCTTTAGGAAAAACCCAGTTCCCATGAATTACCACATTGATGGTAGTCCACTGAACACAGAAGGCATTAAAAGAGATCTGGGCACACAGATTGACAGCAACCTCTCTTTTGACCACCACATTGCCACTGTGGTCAAAAAGTCCTATGTGGCACATCTAATTACTAAGGGGTATGTATCCAGGAAGAAAGAGGTCATTGTCTCCCTCTACTTTTCACTCATTAGGCCAATCATTGAGTATAATGCCCCATTAGGCATGTACCTCACTAGACACCTGCAACAACTGGAGAGGCCACAAAAGTACCTCACAAAGAGGATCCTAGGCCTTAAACACTTGTCCTACATGGACAGACTAAAAAAACTCCAACTATTCTCTGTCTCATATCGCCTACTTAGAGACAATCTCTGTTTGACTTACAAAGCCATGTCTGACCCAGCCCTGTTGGAAATGCTACATCTGAAGAAATCCCAATCCCTCCATACTATGTGGTCCAGAGACCTCAACCTCATTACCACAATCAACAGAAGTGCTGGAGGGACAGGTTCATAACCCAGAGACTACCCATGCTATGGAATAGACTTCCCATACATGTCAAACAGAGCACCTCACTGGCCCTCTTCAAGACAAATCTTGATGAGTGGATGGGAAATAGAAAATTCACCCCAGGGATCACTCCAGTGGCTCTACTCGACAGAGGCACTGAGAACTAAGGTCGGGTGGCACGATGCCAGGGTAATTTTATGGGCTAGGCTTGTAAAGTCTCCAGGTGCATTAGCCTAGTACACACCTATGAACCTATGAACCCTCCTAGATATGGGCAGTCATTGCTAACTAAGATCTTGAGTTTAGTCTAGATCCTTTATATTGGGTTTCTCCAGTATTATATTGGGTACAACCGGCTAGGCTTCTAAAGACATTTGGGTCAATAGCCTAGTAACTACCCATGAACCTATCAAGTAACAAGAGTATTCTTGCTTTCAGTCATCTAATTTTTAGAGATGATAATGTTACTTGTGTGTTGGCATACACTCAGCACTGCATTTTTTTTCAGGATAACTGTTGCCATATCCCTAAGAATTTGGTGGGCAGAGGTACTTAGGAGGAAGCAAGCTCAGCAACTGGTGGCCAAGAGTAATTACATGTCGACATTACTTTGCCATTACAGAGCTGGAGTTCTTCCTGGATATACAAACAGAAGGCAAACAAGGTACTCCCAACACAGAATGGACAACATATGTCTAGTTCAGGCAGGCAGCAATCAGCAAAAAGGACGGGGTGAGGAATAATTGGACATTTTACACTATGCTGCTTTCACAGAGGGCTCAATTCAAGAGAGTGGCCCTGGAAACAGCACCAGTACCAGAGTGGATACAAATTAATTCAAATTATCAGTGGGCATATGAGAATAACAGCTAATAAACACCATCACAGGTAATTAGGTGGCTTACACAAGGGAACTACAACAGTTTAGAGACAATAGGAAGATGCAAGGTTGTGCAGTTGTATGGCTCATAGCAGAAAAACAATGGAGGCGCACACCATGCTACTGTTCGAGGCTCATTAAAACAAGCTAAAGGCAGCATAACACCTGGCAAGCTGTCAGCTGGCTGCAGAAAGGCATGGGGAGGTTGTACGAGCCTTATGGGACAGACTCCAAAATATATGTAATCAGTAATACAACAGATTGTTTTTCATAGCCCGTTGTTTATCAGCCCTATGTGGAGCAATTAGTTGGTCAAATTAAAAATATTCTAATGATAAATATGAGCAACCTATGACAAACCAATAGGTAAAGACAAGGTGCTAAGAGTCAATACTGCTACACAATGAAGGATGATCATGGTGTAGTAGAAAGTCAGTGAGTATAGTAAAAATGAGATGGGTGTGTATTGCTTGGTAAGTGTATATTGGTTGAATAAAGTATGATGGAGTAAGGAGATGTGATTATGGAAGTGAAAGCAAGGTGGTATATGGTCTTAATTAACTAGAGGAGGTGTCTAAGGTGTTTCCTACTAATACTACAGACTCTATAGCCACCCAATTCAATTCCTATTTTATTACCTCAATAACCTCAATACTAAACAAAACTACTAATTCTCCTCTTTCCATACCCACTCCTACTACTCAACCGCCTGCCCTTTTCAAATCTGAACCCATTCAAACAAATCACATACAAAACCTACTATCTAAGGTAAAACCATGTACTCTTGCTTGTGACCAACTACCTGGAGACTTGCTGAAACTAGCTGTCACATCTATTGCCTACCCTATATCTATTCTAATCAACCATTCTATCTCTGAACAGTATGCACCTCTCCTTTGGAAAATATCCCATGTCATTCCACTTTATAAAGGAGGCCCCTCAAAAAACAAATCCAACTATAGACCACTGGCCATTCTCTCTCCCCTAGCTAAAATCCTAGAAAAGTGTATCCACAAACAAACATTAGACTACTTCCTAAAGAATTACCTTTTATCTGATACACAACATGGTGTTTGACCCAAGCACAATACTAGTACAGCCCTTATAAGTTTTACCAATTCCATTAGTCACCTCAAAAACAACAGCCAACTTGTCTCTGCTACCTTTCCCAACATGGCAAAAGCATTTGACACAATATCTCACCTAATCCTTTTAAATAAACTGGCCTCTTACAACTTCTGCCCTGATGCCCCAAGCTGTGCTGTGTCAGTCAAGTAAGAGAATTTAGTCCGCCTTGAAATAAAGGAATTTAGTCTGTGCTAAGAGATTATGGGGTATGCTGTAGCTGCTCTTGCCTTGTCAGTGTGTATTTTTACCACTGCCCTTGGACCAGTCTTCTATTATGATGTAGGAACTAAAGTAATGTCTTGCATTTTACACAGGGAAAACAAAACTGCAATGGCAATAGGATATAAACTGATAGATGGGCAGAGACTCACTGTGATCTCACAAAGTAGGAGGATGTTAACAAGGTGGGTGGGATTGTTAGAATGTCATTAATTATGTCACAAACATGGAGGTGATTAGCTAAGTGGGTGGCAGCGTGTTCCGTGTTCTGCTTTGGTCCGAAGCAGAAGAGTGATTTTAGAAAGGATGTAATGCCCCTTTAACTTAAGAGTTTTGTTGTGATTGCTGTTCCCAAAAGGTGTTGGATCAGTTGTACAGAAAAACAGTAAAATTGCTTCATGCTTACAAAATGAAATGTTAATATCAGACTATACCAAGATTATATACTTCATGCTCTGAATGAGATATAGGCCTCCTCAAAACTGATTATATGTATAGATCTGCAGCTGTGGGACTGCATACGTATCTGCTGACCTCATCAGATCCAAATAGTCATGAAAGTTTTAAAGCAGGAGAAGACAAAGTCTACGATGACCACTCTGCTTAGTTTAACAGAATCATTCAATTGGCAAGCAGGAATGGAAGTCAATCCAGAAGTCGACAAAAATCATACAGCAACTGAATGTGTGAAAAAACAAAAGCAAGAATTTAAGAAGGATCAGATAAGAAGAAAAAATGTGGAAAAGCCATAAATATATTAATAAGTACAGAGATCTCATGTTTCAAACTCATATTGATAAGGATTTGACACAGGAATGGATAAGGGGATGCAAGATGAAACCAGAAGATGAAAAGTCAATAATAGCAGCCCAGGATAGTGGACAACATACACATTAGTTTACAAAGTCCATTGAACATGTGGGAGAGGCAACAAATGTAGGTTCTGTAAAAGAAAAAAAAATAATAATTTGAACGAGTCTCATAACTTGTTGCTGGGTGTGATGCACTGAAAGACACAATGGTGTGGCATGATTATTCCATTGAGGATTGTTTAAACACCACAATACAGAAGTAGCTGAGATGCATTGGGAACATGAACCACAAAGTATTATAGAGAATGATGTAATGTACATCATATTGGATCACCCATTACCAACAGTACAAAAAAGTAGGTGAGGGAACACCAGATATAGAAGTTCATTACAAAAACACAAAAGTAGCACTGACACATTGCCATTACAGTGTCTTACATACAGCAAGACTCAAAGTCATAAAATATCAAGGTTTGCAGGCAAAAATGAGAGCAATGTGGAGGAAAAATGCCCAGACAGCTCCAATAGTAGTAGAAGGAGCAATAGAGCGAATAAAAAAGAAAACCTACAGTCATTTTTAGATATGCTACCTCTAAATGTAACTCTGTATGAATTGCGTGAATCAATTCTGGGCCCATTGTGGGTGCTATGAGGAGCACTTTTGGATAATAAAGATTGAAGCAATACTAATTTCATGAACTTTAACCAAACCCTGACTTAGAAATGGGGTCCATTCCCATAATGGTATTAGAAACCTAAAGGATTTGGAGAAATTAAACCATACATCTGACACATCATCTTAAATGGGATGTTTATAAAACAACATGCAACCTGTACAAGTTTAACCCAGACATATGAATTACTACCCTATTATTTTTTAACTGGAATATCCAAAAAATACTATGCTTACATGATGATTTAAATGAATTCAATGCAACTTTCTAAATAGCCTTACAACTCCTGAAAGAAAGAGAGTAAAAAACAAACAAGCAATTTGGCTAGCCAAAAAGAGTAGAATTCTAATGCAGGACAAAGAAAAAGAGTGGCAAGAAAGGTAGAAATACAAAACATCACAATATCTCAGACTTTCAAATCCTCCACATCTGTAATAAAAAGCAAATAAATGAAGGCAAAAAACGATACTAGGACAACTCTGAACAATAGCTAACGCATACTTAAAAGATTAAAGTAATCTGTTAAAGAATTCTTGCAACATGGTCAAAAATTCAACCCTAATCCATCTTCCAAAAACTCATCACTCAAACCTGCAATAGAATTAATCTCTTATTTCATAGATAGCATAGTGTTCCTAACCAAGACTCCCACATCTAATCCCAACCCTGCCCAATACCCATATATCACTTGTCCCCTTTTCACCTTCAAAGCAGTGAACTCATTCTATATAAAAGAACTCAAACTCAAAACATGCTCAGCTTCAGCTGATGACCTTCCAAGTGAGTATCTTAAAATAGCAGCCAATATCATTGCCCATCTTGTCTCAATCCTTATAAATAGGTCAGTCCAGGAATCCCATATTCCCTTTCTTTGGAACCAATCACACATTATCTATCTATACAAAATAGGAAATTCAACAGACATCACTAACCTTAGACCTAAAGTGATCTTAGGTTCATGTGAGAATAGTAGGCTAATTGCCCTGAAGTCAGAATCAGAATGTGTACTCTGTGTTTATGAGGTGAAGAAAGTAACTATCAGGCTAAACCCACCATCTCTGAAATACTGGAAAAATATGGCTTTTATACCTACCATAGTACTAACACTCCACCTCTAACCCTTATAGATACTGTTAACAAATAAAGAGATAATGACAAACTAATATCATCCTTATTTCTTTATTTGTCTAAAGCCTTCATCACAATTTGTCACAGCAAACATCTACTTCAAATGTCCACATTAGGTCTATCACAGAGCACCCTTCTATGGTTCAAGAGCTATTTGTCCAATAGATATAAGTCTGTAAAATCGCACTCTGCCCTCTCTCCATACCTCCCAGTCACCACCAGTGTACCACAAGGCTCTATCCTTATTGTCCTTCTCTTTAACACACCAGCACCCCCCACTGATACAGAACAGGCTTCCCTAATACAATACACTGATGACTTCACACTCATATGTGTATCAGGTTGGATAACTTGGCACACCTCCAAAAAATTACTTAGGAAGCTGTAACAGACACTGAAAAATGGCTTTGTAACTCAAAACTCATGCTCAACTACCCCCAAATACTAAGGTATCCCCAAGCGCTCTCTCATGAGAAACAGCATTTAAAATCCTTAATAATACACCATCTGATGTCATTTCTAATAGCAAATAATGAGGAAGGATAGTGGATGATTATAAATAATACTGAGTAATAATAATCGTGATAATAATACTAATAGTAATGATAATGAAATAATGCGGAAGGATAGTGGATGATTATAAGTATTACTGAGTAATAATAATAGTGATAATAATACTAATAATAATGATAAAAGTGGATGATGACGACTAAGTTTGCAGGTGATTGCAAGCTAGGAGCAGCCACTGAATCCTCAAATGACTTGGCCCTCCTGCAGGGAGGTTGGTCTCAAATAAATAACTTGTGTCAAAAGCATGGTCTAAAACTAAATACCAAAAAATGCATTACTGTATCTTTTGGAAAGTCACCTAACCCTGGGAACTGGCACACTGACAATAGGCCGCTAAGACTTGACCCAGTTGTTCATGGTTTGTGAGCTTATATGGACAGTGACTTAACTTTTGACCAACGTGTGTCTGTTGTTGTAAGAAAGTCCTTCAATATTGCACAGATTCTAAACAAAGGGATTGTGTCTAGATCTAGTGATGTCATTGACCCCCTTTGCTCAGCCTTGATTGGGCCAATCATTGCACATAATGCCCTCTTTGTCATGTATCTGTTCAGATGCATGCAACAACTGGAGCTCACACAAACACACCTTATTAAAAGGATACAAGGCCTAAACAACAGGTCCTACATGGACGGCCTGAAACCCCTGTCACTATAGTTAGTACCCTATAGACTCCAAAGACGTGACCTGTGTCTGGCATAGACAGCATCTTCTGACCTATTACTAATGGATTTACTGCACATCAGCAAGTCAAATGTCATCAGAAATTCTTTGCCTAGAAATTTAAACCTCTTCTGCAACATTAATAGAACAGCCTGGAGGAACAAGTATATTTCACAGAGGATACAAGTGCTGTGAACAGACTTCCCATCCACATAAAACAAAGTTCATCCCTGTCCCTTTTCAAGTGCAACCACGGTATATGGACGGGAAACAGAAAATGTACCCCAGAACTTCCTCATAGGTTCATAGGTAGGTACTAGGCTGTCTGCCCAAAGGCATTTATAAGCCTAGCTGGAATGTGTTGGCTTTCACCACCCCCTTAGATTAGTTCTCTATGCCTCTGTCCAGCAGAGCCATTGAAGTGATCCCTGGAGTAAACCTTCTGTTTCCCAACCACTCGTCAAGGTTTCTCTTGAAAAGGGTTAGCAAGGAGCTCTGCCTAATGTACATTTGAATCTTGTTCCAGAGCATGGGAAGTCTCTGGGACAGGAATATATCCCTCCAGCATGTCCTATTTATTGTTGCGGTGAGGTTTAGATCCCTGGAACGTGTGGCTCGAGGGGATATGGTTTTCTTTTAGTGGAGCATGTCCATCAATTCTGGGTTGGACATGGCCTTGTATGTCAGGCAGAGATCACCTCTGAGTAGGCGGTATGCAACCGAGTACAGCTAGAGTTTCTTCAGTTGAGCTGCATAGGGAATCTGCTTGAGGCCAGTGATCCTCTTGGTGAGGTACTTCTGTGGTCTTTCCAGTTGTTGCAGGTGTCTTGTAAGGTACATCCCAAATGGGGCATTGTACTCTATGATGGTGACCATCTTCCAAATGCA
>NC_056728.1:771885746-771973310 GCF_019279795.1 Protopterus annectens | reverse complement strand
GGTAGGTACAAAACTGTACTATGTTCTTCGTCTTCCATTGCTGCAGTCCTGACTATTGGGTAGAATCCCAAAGCAGAGGTAAGGGAGGCTGGCAAATTATAAAGTAACAGGAGCTGACAACATGCCTTGCAAAACAGCTGTGGCAAAACCAGCCCTAGACTTAGAGTAGATAGGAAGGTGATAATGCTTAGAGAAAGTATGCACTGAACTCCAAGTAGCTGCTTCCAAAATATCCTTAGTTGCCACCCCCCTTAGAAATGCTGTTGAAGTGGCAGTAGCCCTAGTGGAATGAGGCCTAATCCCAGCTGGAATCTCCTTGCCATGATGGGAATAACAAAATGCAATGCAAAAGCCAATCCACCTAGAAATAGTTTGTTTTGACACAGGCTTGCCCTGTGAACTCAAAGCAAAAGAAACAAACAACTGCTGAGACTGCCTAAAATCCTTAGTCCTGCTTAAATAGTAACGCAATTGCCTGTGTACATCTAAAGTGTGCAAAATCTTTTCCCCTTTATTTTGAGGGTCTGCAAAAACGTAGGCAAATGAATAGTTTGGTTTAAAGCCACACTAGAAACCACCTTAGGCATAAAAGAAGGATTAGTACGTAATGATACCCTATCCTTATGGAAAATCAAAAAGGGTTCTACTGCCATAAGGGCCTGCAACTCAGACACCCTTCTTGCAGAAGTAATAGCCAACAGAAAAGCAGTCTTCCATGACAAGTATTTCAATTCAGCAGTAGCTGCAGGCTCAAAAGGTTGTAGAGTAAGTTTTTCCAACACAAAATTGAGATCCCAAGCAGGAGTAGGAGCTCTACGTGGGGTCTTATATTCTTTGCCCCTCTAAGAAACTGCTTGAACAAAGGATGCGAAAACAAAGGTGGGTCACAATCATAGTGAGCTGAAATTGCTGCAGCATGAATCTTAATGGAAGAGAAGGACAAACCTTTGTCCAATAATTCAGTAAGATATTGAAGAGCCACACTCAAATTAGGCTCAGAAATCTCCAAATTCTTTGCTGTACTCCAAAATAAAAATCTCTTCCATTTTTCATGCGACACTCTCCTTGTACTAGGTCTTCTAGCTTCCATAATCACATTTAAAACTTGTTGAGGAAGTTGAGACCTGCTGTGTTTCAACACAGAATATGCCAGGCTGTTAGATGAAGAGAGTGAAGCTTGACATTGAGCAGATGACCGTCCTTCTGAGATAACAGATGAGGAATCAGAGGTAAAGGCCATGGAGGCTTCTTTACCAGACTCCGTAGAAGTGGGTACCAGTGTTGCCGAGGCCAATCTGGAGCTATCAAAATCATCCTTGGCCTGTCTTGTCTGACCTTTAATAATACCTTTGGAAGAAGAGGCAGAGGTGGAAAGGCATACACATGAAGGTTTTTCCAACTGAAAGACAGAGCATCCACTTTCCAAGCTGTGTGATGAAACCCCTTTGTGCAATACTGTGGCAGCTGGTGGTTTAGTGGAGAAGCGAACAGATCTATGTCTGGAGTTCCCCATGACACTGTCAGTTTCTGAAATACATGAAGATCCAGTTTCCACTCGTGGGGATCCATGATTTGTCTGCTTAACACATCTGCTAAGGAGTTCTGTGCTCCTGGCAGAAACCTTGCCTGAAGAGTTAGTTGCAGGCTTAGCGCAGTCTCCCATAAAATCATTGCTTGCCTGCATAGAGGATAAGAATGTGTTCCCCCTTGCTTGTTGATGTACCACATGACAGTTGTGTTGTCTGTTAGAATCAACACCTGCCCTGGAAGAAGTAACTCCTTGAAAGCCATTAATGCAAACTGGACTGCTAACATCTCTTTCATGTTGATATGTAGATGCTGTAGTCTGGCAGGCCACTTGTCTTGTATCCACTTTCCATTTAGATGAGCTCCCCAAGCAATGTCCGAGGCATCTGTCGTTAAGATCTGACTTGCCTCTGGCCGGGTCACAGAGAGTCCCTTGTTTAGGTGACATTCCTGAGCCCACCACAAGAATTCTTTTTGAAGGCAAGGTATTATTTGAATGACAGTGTCCAAATCCTGGCAGTGCTGTGTCCATACATTTTTGAGATACCATTGTAGCTTCCTCATATGCAGTTTGGCATTGGGAAGCACCAGAATACAAGATGCCATGAACCCTAATGCTTGAAGGACTGTCCTTGCAGTCAGCACGGACTGTTGAGATAGTTGATGGGAGTAAAGTGACAGACTCTTTTGTTTGTCCGGGGTTAAAAAGGCCATCTGGGCTGCTGTATTCAGTCTCACACCCAGAAAGCACATGTCTTGAGAGGGTACTAGACTGGACTTTATTTCGTTCACAGAATACCCTAGGCATCTTAGCACTGCTATAACATATTCCAGATGCTGCAGAAGATCTTCCTTTTCTTGAGCCAGAATCAGGCAGTCGTCCAAGTAAGGATAGATTTGAATTCCTTGAAGCCTGAAGTAAGCTATCACTGGAGCCAGAACCTTTGTGAATACTCTGGGCGCAGTAGATAAGCCAAAGGGCAATGCAGAGAACTGATAATGAGAATTTCCAGCTCGAAACCGCAGATACTTCCTGCAACTTAGCCTTATAGGCACATGAAGGTAAGCTTCCTTGAGATCTAAAGTTACCATCCAGTGATCTTTGCCCAGCAGAGGTAAAAGCTGTTGTAACGTCAACATCTTGAACTTGGGAATGTCCAAAAACGTGTTGAGGAGAGATAAATCCAAAATTGGTCTCCACGTGTTTCCCTTCTTTGGTACAAGGAACAGGCGAGAATAAAATCCTAGGCCCCTTTCTGATACAGGGACTGGCTGAATGGCCCCTATGTGAAGTAACTGAGAAACTTGCTTGTGAGCCTCTTTTCTTTGTGGAGGAGGAACGTCTGGCATGCCTTTGAAAGGGGCATTGTATGGAAATAAAATCTGTAACCGTGGTGAATGATATCCAACACCCATTTGTCTTGAGTAATTAAATCCCAATTTTCTTTGAAAAGAGACAGTCTTCCTCCCAAAGGAGCTGCCAAACGTGAATCTGCTGGCAGCTGAAAAGACAGGTCATTGGGTCTGTTTACGAAAGGACTGACCCCTGCCCTCACCAGAAGTCTGAGCAGGTGAACTCCTGTTCTAGGCCTAAAAGAACCTTGAGCCCTGCCCCTACCACGTCTAGACCTACCCCTAGACTGGGAATCATAAGCAGGATATGTCCACCCCTTAGCAGGCCAATTTCTACTAAACTTTGGAGGCTGCACCTGCAAAAAATCTTTAACAGTTTGCATAGACTTAGCTTTGTCCTCCATTTTCTTTAAAACTGCTTCCACAGGCGATCCAAACAACACATCAGACTGTAAAGGAGCATCCAAAATCCTTGTCTTAACATGCTCAGCTAAATTCTGATCCTTCAACCAGGCATGCCTGCGAAGAACAGAACTGGTAGCAGCCACCCTCGAGGAGGCCTGTACAGCATCAAAACCACATTGCAAAGAATGCTTACCCACTTGTTCAGACACGTGAACCAAATCCAGCAACTCTTTACACTCAATACCTTCCGCCAAAGCATCCACCTTAGATTTCAATTGTGAAAGGAGATAATTCTGATATTTTAGCATGTGAAACTGACAATTCAATGCTCTCATGGCTAGAGTGGAAGAAGTATACACTTTCTTTCCCCACCTATCCAAAGCCCTTGCCTCTTTATCAGTGGGAACAGGATTTTTAACCACAGAAGCCTTTACACCCTTAGGCCCTTGAGAAATAGTTTCTGGGTCCGCCCTAGGACTCTTAAACAAATATTTATGAGCTTCGGGCACCCTATAATACCTATCAGGCTTAACAGGAGCAGGAGGCAAAGAGTCAGGGTTCAGGGAAGCCTCTGCAAAAACATCTTCCACCACATTCAACACAGGAGGAATAGCGAAAGGCCTATGCTGGGGCAAAAACAAGAATTCCCTAAGCCTTTTCCTGGAATCAGAGTAATCCTGGCCTTCCCATTTAAAGTGCTCCCTCATGGAATGCAGAGTCTCTGAAAATGAGAAATCCTCAGGCGGAGAAGCTGTAGGAGTGGAATCATCCACATCAGAATCAGAATAAGTAGGATACTCCTGCATATCTTCCACAGAAGATTCTGAAGCCTCTGAACACTGTTCAAAACTATCAAACTCCGGTTCCACCCTAGGCCTCTTATCAGGCGGGGGCATAGAGCCCCTAATCATAGTAATCAAATCTTCTGCCATTTTAAGCATATGTTTCTTAGGAACAGAACCCGAAATGCTAGGAGAAGCCCCCACTGAAGCTGAACTAGGCCTACCTCTCAAAGAAGTTTTGGCAACAGAAGGAGAGGCTCTAACTACCTTGGGAAGAGAGGGAAGAACAGTCACCTGAGAAGCCCCCTCAGCCTGGCCTACCTCCTGAGAAGGCACATCCTGTAATAGTATAGTTTCTGCCTGGGACTCCATGGAAACTCCTGGCAAAACCTCCGGCTCCACTGAGCCTTCTAAAGAACCGACGTCCGGGACTGCCGGTTCATCAACCCTAGGCTTCACCGTGTTATCCTTGCGCTTCTTGAGGAGCGGGCGTCGGAGCATCCGACGGCATTTTATAATTGCAACGCTTCCCAAACACTAACCTGGCACAGTCTAACCTCCTCTTAATAGTGCGTTTGTTAAACCTAGCACAAGAGCGGCAACCAACAACGCCGTGCTCAGGCCCTAAACAAGGTATACACAAGGTATGATAATCCCTATGAGGTATCTGTTTCCCACAAGAAATACAGTTATTCACTTTTTCTGACATCCGTAAAATACTGAGGCAAGAAAAACCAAAATGTTCCCCAACGGGGTACTTAGCCAACTCTGTTTCGGTCTGAAACTCCGGTTTCGGAAATATTTCAGAACGCCAACCTGCACTCGCAAAACTGCTTCTGCATCGGACCATGCGGCAAAAAAGACTGAGGATATGACGTCGGTCATGCGCATTAGTACCCTGACGTACTGACGTCAGTCTAATGCGCCCTGACCGACGTCAGCCTTATACTCTGGTATTCGGGCCGACTGGGCGCGGACTATACCCTATAGTCAGGACTGCAGCAATGGAAGACGAAGAACATCTTGTTAATATGGTTTGATTATTTTAATGTTAAGTTTGCCTATGGCACATGATAATATAATAAATGCATTTTGTTTAAAAAAAAAAGAGGTGGGATAAAAATCATTCAAACCAAAGGGTAAAAAGATCACAAAGACAAACCATTCAGTAAAAACTGCAAGAAAAAAAAAACAAGCCAAGCTAATGTTTTCACTGTGTAATATGTTAAACCTGCAATGAAGGCGCACAGGATATATGCAAATGGCTTTATCGGCCTGAATGTACCCATAAAGACTTAAAAAAAATAATAATTGGCATTCAGAAACCATGTAGCCGAAACACTACATCCTTAAGGTGTCACTTCCATATATTCCATTGGCTTTTATTACAGGAGGTTTATTGCATTTAACAGTGAAAACTCACATTTAACTGGGGTTTCCTTGCAGTTATTACCTAATGTACTGTGACATGTTTACCCTTTGATTTGGATGTTAGTAGGGATACTTTGTAAGAACCTTAACATTTATGGACATCAAGTTTTAAGCTCCACGCTTTCTAAAATATAGCTAAACAATCCACTCATGCTGTACTGTTGAGGTCACTAAAAAGGCCAAAACATGCCTGTCCACAACTAGTGGATATGGCTTTACCGGCTTGAATGCATTCAAAGACAAAGTAAAAAAAAAAATCAAGATTATTCGGAAGCCACGTAACTGCTGCACCATGTCCTTAAGGGGTTATTTGAATAGATCACATGGGCTTTTGTTATAGGAGGTTTAAGGTATTGAACAGTGAAAACTGTAGCATGGCTCAGAGTTTCTTGCAGCTCTTAAGGATGACAAATTAGCAACAGAAAATGTTAAGCTATAACTATGTAGAAGTTTTCATACATATTAATTTCAAATGAGCCACTGTTGCTGTACTGACCAGACATACTTGAGAAGAACATGCAAGAATATTACAGCATTGCATAACAAGCACTGTGCATAACCCCAAACTTTTTAAATACTATCCTTTTTGATTTTATCCCAATTCTTTCCCCTCCCTCTCTTTGCAGAATATTGTATCTGTAGTGCTTCTATTTACCACACTACTGTGCTTTGTATATGATGTGAACAGAAACAGATTTTTTTTCAGGAAGATTTGGTTATGCCAACATGACTGCCATCAGCGACATGTTCTTGGAAATTTTGTAAATTATGCTAACTAAGCAAACTAAGGCAAGTAGCTACAGTAACACACTGCCAAAGTTAGAGTAATGAACTCAGCTATAGACAAGAATTGCTCGGGTTCCATATGCAAGGTCATAGCTGCACTACCCACTCAGTCCAAAGGGGGTGCACCCACCCCCCATCCCACTCTTTCTCTTTCCCCTTCTCTGTTAAAAAAGAGCAACTACAATTACATTAAGATAAACCCCAAATGAGGCAAACACACTATTATAAGCAAACCTAGTACCTTTTTGTCTTAAAAGATAACAAAAGGAATATGCTTGTACCCAAGCCTGTATCATCCTTAACCAAATACATAGGTTAACCCTATAGATTGTTTTATCAGCACCTATACAAAGAAAAAGTGAACTTCTGACATGTATCCAAATTTCTTACCTAAACCAGAAGGACAAATAGGTACACAAATTTTAACTAGCTACACCATTCATGTAACCTGATCAACTAACATAATTTGAATTTGTATTATTATATATATATAAAACCAGAAACTGTAAGAATGACCATTTACTGACTTAAGAATCCTGGTTCTATCACAAAAATACGTACTTTAAGATGAGCAGACCAAAAATTCTGAAGGATATCCAAAAAAAAAAAAAAACTGAAATAACACACAGGTATGGCATGAAAACAAAACCAAGGTGATACACAAAGACCACAACTGCTCAGAGGCATAAATATTCTGACCAGTGTTTGTAGGATTATTCTAGTGTAGGCAGAAAGATTGGTTATTGTCTAACCCGCGCCCTAACCCTAACTCACCTAGCCCACTCTAACCCTAAAGTCTGTCAGCATCGCACACCCACATCACCCGTTCCCTAACCCTAACTCACCTAACCCGTGCCCTAACCCTAACGTCCGCACAATCGCACACTTACCTGAACCCGACCCGTAACTTTCCACCACAGTGCTGAAAATCACGAAGCCACAGAAATGGCCAACCAAATTCTTTCCCTAGGAAAGAATTCGGTGTTCTGCGGCTTTACGATAATCAGCTTTTGAACTTCACAGTTCAAACATATGGTGTTCGAACTGCTGAAGTTTCGATGAACTGATAGATACACGCACAGCATAACACATTCATAACATCTCTCAACTAATTGATGTATTAGTAAAGAAAACATCCGGTTAAGCCTTCTGATGTTTAGTCCCCTGTATCTTTATTATTATGTGATGGGTTAAAGTAAAGCAAAAGTTGTAACACCATAAACTCAGCAGTATGATAAATACTGTAAACTTTTGAACAATAAAACATTAAAAACCACCCTGATCATAATTAATTTAATTAATTAAAACACCAACTTCAGTCCAACCTTATGTTTCAGTAAACAAATGCAAGCTGAGGGACATCGCAAAACAACTAATAATAGGTGTTAGCTTTATTTCATTAATTTTTCAATGAGTTCAGCAAACTGGAGGCTTAAAAATAAATGAAAACCATGTTCCTAAATGTACCCTGGAAATTTCTGTCAGTGCTCTCACTGGTGAAACAAAGGACATGGTTTGGTTACTAGATCAACAGCTATATCTGCAGCAGCCATAGTGTGCAAAGAAAATATGTCAAGAGTTAACAGTGTTTCCATTTTCAGTCCATTTTACTAATCTTAAATGTGCATCAGGAGTCATATACTACATGTTACTTTTAACATGTGGCACTCCAGCTCTGTTCAAATAAGTGTTTATATTATTTTGGGATTAGCTGAAGAATCCTGAGCATCCAGCAATAGTGTGCTCACCACTCACCCTACACCATTAAGAAGGAGAGTGTTCCTGCCCCCCCCCCCCCCCATTGAAACAGGCTGCCTCTGAAAACTGCTCAGTCACTACAGGGTGCGTGCAAAGCTTTACATATTGTCAATATTCAACAAGAGTATGTTTCACTATGCTAAACTGCAGCCTTATTTATTTTTTGCCTAACCTATGCTATTAAGTAATTGTAGGGTAGTGGCATGCACACTAACTGGATCGCAACTTGCTTTAACCCCCCCCTCCCATTTTACATCCTCAATCTGTTCCCATTGGACATTTCTATACCTTTTATATGTAATTTACTCTACTCTCTGCATTCATTCTTAGCATTGTGTAAAATAACAGAACCTGTTGCACAGGCACATAGTCCCTGATAAAGAGTTATGACCAATAACTATTTATAGCCCTCTACAGTAAGCATACCTCTATTACTTTCAAGGTAGTGGACAGTCTGTTATTCTGACATTCACTTCTAACTGCTAGTTTTTCTTGGAGGCTTGATCAGCTTCTTGTGGCTCAGCTTGCTCCATTTGACCTCACTATGCTCAGGTTCATTCTGTTCTCCTACCCCCTATTTCAACCCACATCAATTATATTTATAGACAACCACCTTTTCTCCATCCCCTCTGACACCAACTTCCTGTAAACCTCATCCAATCAGATCCTACCCCTCTTAAATTAACCCCTCCCACCTCTCTAAACAGAACCTCATACCACCTGTCCATATCACTACACCCATTCCCCTCACCCAGCCTACTAATCCCACATACCTTTTCTCAATCAAACTATCACCCCACACTCATATACTCCTTAGTCTCCAATATGCTCCTCCCTCTCTTCTCATCCTTTCTTCTACTCTTATCCAACCTCACCTCCTACCACACCCAGCTTAATCTACATCCCATCACTCCTACCTCCCCTCACACCACAATTAACACTGATAGCCACTACTCCTCTCCCATTTCACCTGCAATCTTCTCCACTACTTAATTCACCTTTCCCCAAAATCAAATTGCAGCCAAAGATCTCCTCACTCTACAAAAGCAAAGAAAAACATCTCACCCTGCAATTTTATATCTTTTCTCCTCCATCCTCTCAACACCCTTCAACTCTCAGACAACAATCACCCTAACCCTGACCCACACTTTAACTCCCCACTTCCTACCAATATTTCACAAACACTCCAGCAGGTACCCAACATCAGTCCCAAACATCTCTCCTCTTATTCGAACAGCATACATGGTATTCTCAACAAGATAACTGAATTCCACTCCTGGACAGCCCAATACTCCCCCAGTATAGTTACACTGTGTGAAACATGGCTCAAACCATACAACACTGACAAATAATTTCTCTCACCCAGTTACAACATTCTACGCTTGACAGAACACACAAAAAAGGTGGATGCATTGCCATTATGTACTCAAACCTCCTAACCTTACCCCCCCAACCCACCCCTCACCCCTCCTTTCACCCAGCTGAACTCATTATTGCTAACTGTAAACTCAACCACCATAAAACCCTAACCATAGTTGCCATCTACATGCCTCCTGGAGAGAACATACCCTTATTAGAACAAATCCTCCAGTGTATGTCTAACAGTAAACCTAATGAAATGATTATAGTAGACGACATTAACATCAATTGGCTCCCCCTCATCTCTAACACTCCCTCCAACATAAACCTATATGGCTACACCCAACTTATTTCTCCCATTTTTCTTTACAAACCCACAAATACCAGCTCTATCCTAGACTAGATTCTTGTCTCCAAAGCTAACCTCCATCACCACCCCGAAACCCTACCAGACTCAATCTGCGACCACTCCTCTATATGCACCCAAAGAGTTCCCCCCAGCTCTCTAGACATCATAAATTTAAAGAATGCCAAAAGCTAACCAGCTTCAAAACTGACCCATTCAATAATTCTCTCACTGCTATAGACTGGTCCTTCCTCTCATCCCTACCTCTAGATGAAGCTGTTCTTCAGTTCAACTACATCTTCCTAAACACACTGGACTCCCTTGCCCCTTCTAGAACTGTCATGGTCAAATCATGGTGCTCCCCTTGGCTCACCAATTCTACTTGGTCTCTTATCCAAAACAGAAACTCCACCTGGAAACTCTGGACTAAGACCAAATCTCCCACACACTATCAAAAATATAGAGAACTCCAGAATCTAGCCAAAAGACACAAGCATTGATCGAAAGAAAAGAAATTCTACCTCTCACCCTAAACTAAAGAACCCAGAAACCCTACAAATTCTTGTCTACCATCAACCAAATTCTCCACTCAAGGAGTCCCTCAACTCCCATCCCCTGCCCCAATAACAAATCTCAAGAAACTGCACCCATTTTCAATTCCTACTTCACAGATACCATCACCAAACTTATGTAAAATTCTCACCCAACCCACCCCACACCTCCCACTAACCCCTACTACAAAACAACTCATTCTTACTAAATCCCATTCTAACCAACTACAATAAAAAAACTTCTCAAACTTAAACCATGTTCCCCATCAGCTGACAACCTGCCTTCTCTCTTCCTAAAGGCTGCTTTTAACTCCATGGCATATCCTGTCTCCATCCTCATAAATTGCTCAGTGAATCTACTGACCCTACTCTCTGGAAAAAATTCCACACCATACCTATCCAAAAAGGTGGAAATTTTGTAGAGCTCTCTAATTATTGACCTATTACCATACACTCTCCCATTTCCAAAATTCTCGAGCCCTGTGTTCATAACAAATCTCAGCTTATCTCACTTAAAAAACCTGATCATCCCTACCCAGCACAGCTTCCACTCCCACCACAGTACCACTATTGCACTTATTTTCTTTACTAACTCCATCTCCCAAGCCAGAGACAATAATAAACTAATGTCATACTTCTTAGATCTTTCCAAATCCTTTGACACTGTCTCTCACCCCATCCTCCTCTCAAAACTCTCTCAACTTAGCCTCTCTTCAGCTACTATCTCCTGGTTCAACAGATACCTCACAGACAGACAGCAATCCAAAAAATGGCTCTCTGCTCTATCTCCTTTTCTCCCCATCAAAATGAATCTCCCTCAAGTCTCAATTTTAGACCCTCCTCATTTTTAACATCTTTACTAACCATCTTCATACATCTTGCCCTCAGTCATCCCTCATACAGTATGCAAACAACTCCACAGTCATCTATACTGCTGATAACCCCTCTGACCTGCTAACTCTGACACAAACATCTTTCAACATCACTGAAGCATGGCTAACTAACAACCAATTCATACTTAACCCTAAAAAGACAAAACTTCTCCTCCTCCCCAAATCCCTTTATCATCTTAAATTCTCATTGACCATCTCTTCCCTTAACACCACCACTATCACAGCTAAAACTCAACTAAGCTCCTTGGAGCAATAACAGACCACCAGCTTAAATCTGACATTCATCTACTTCACTGTATCAAGAAAACCCACCAAAAGCTAGGACTACTGTATAAAAAGTAAAGGTTCCTCACACCTAACTCCAGGATCTCACTTGCCCAAGCATACCTTTTCCCTAACCTCTTCTGCAGCTCCCAAATTCTAACCAACCTACAGTCCTCACTGCTTTCCAAACTCAAAACCACCTACAAAGCTGCCAGATTTGCAGCTAATCTGCCTTCCAAATCACACCACTGTCACGCTATCTAGGCTCTCAGCTGGCTAGAGTTTCTTAACTCTTATATACGCACCTTCTTGTCATCCATTCTATCTTGAACAAGCCCTCCTCCTGCCCTAGCTTCTCCTCACTTGTCTCCCTCTATAAGTCTCCTTGATCCCTCAGAAGCTCAGACCAATGTCTCTTACAGATTTACAAACCTAAATAAATCTATAGGACAGAATCTCTGCAGCTACTTGCCTGATCTTTTATAAAACAAGCTTCCCATAACCCTCAGAAATATCACCCACGTCCATGAATTCAAGAAAACTCTCCATGAATTCAAGAAAACTCTCAAAGGGTATCTTACCTGTCACTGTAATCAACCCACTTGACCCCATCCCTTTTCTCCACCACTATCCTCTCTATTCCTCCCTACTACTGTAACCCACTAAACTAACTGCCTTGAATTGTGCAGTTGTCCTATGGCAACAACCCAATATGCCTTTTACCAGTATTTAGAAATTACCTAATTTTAAACCTACTGCCCACAGTAAACATCTCTTCTGCTGTTAATCTTTACCTGTACTGTTATGAACATTAACTTAATTGTTTTATTGCATATTTTTTTACTGTATGTTACTTCACTCTTATATTTTTTCTTGCTTTGTTGTACAGTGGAGCTTTTATAGTTATTATGTTAATTTGTATTATTCTATATTTTTTACTGTATCCTACTTCAGTCTTGCAATTTTTCCTGCTCGTACTGTAGAGAGTTTCTCCCCAGGCCTCCTCTGAAAAAGGGCTATTGCTCAGTCAGACTATCCCGGTCACAAATGTCAAATAAATAAATAAATGTTGAGTTTATTAAAAGATCATAACAGGTGATGTGGGTGCGACTCTCAGCTATTGCCAACCTGACACCCTTATAAAGCATAGTTAACTGCTATGTGGGCAGGGGTTCTACTGCTCATCTCGGGGGAAGGGGTAATACTTGTTCAATAACCAAAAGATTAAAATACAAAACAACAAAGTCTTCATTTATTTACTTACTTATTAACATTTGATTACTGGAAAGTTCAACTGGGTAGGAGCCCATTTTCAGCAGAGGCCCAGGGAGAAAAGCTCCAAAGTACTTCAAAAGCATTTTAAGAATACTTTTACAATCTTCAGAACTAATACAGAATCATTTACAGTTTAAAAAATTATACCAAATTAGACACAATGGGAAAACATTCCCCAGGATTCAGCAAGCTCTGCATGGGATGCAGGAACAGTGCAGGAGCTGCTGGAGGCAATATTGCCACTGAGAGATCCAGGAACAAGCTCCCGGGACGTCCACAAGCATTCCTGCACTATTCCTGCATGGACACAGCTCCTGTATGCTAATTACCCCATTTGCAGGTAAAAACCATGCAAATTAGGTGAATTAGTGATCCAGGAAGCTGGCAGCCATCCATGCAGGACTAGTGTAACCTGCAGAAATGTACTCAGTTAGCAACCGAGTACATTTCTGCAAACTACAAAACAGAGCCATAACACCTCCAAATAAAGGGTGTATATAATGTGTAAAGCATGCCAAAATAACTTTTTTTTGGCCGATTTTGGATGTTTAAGTGTAGGGCAGCAGTGCTCAAATGGGATCGGCTGGAAATTAAAAGAAAAACCCTGAAAAAAGCTTTCTCTGCAAAATCATAGTTTTGCCATTATAGTCAATGGCAGGCAGAAGACAACAAGGCCAGTGAATAATGGTTGCTAAGGGGGAAGGCTCAGTGTCAGACTTGTAATTAGGCATTAGCAGGCAATCCTGTGCAAATGAGGGGAATGATACTGAACCACAGATTGCCCCCTCATGGCTAGCCTGCACCCAACCGTGTAGGTGCAGGAAGACCATGGTGCAAGCCTAAGCGCTAGCTGACATCACAGAGGGATGTGTCAGGCATACTGTAAGCTTACTGGAGCCCTGTGGCTTGGGTTTGCACTTAGCTTAGCAGAGCTAAGGAAGGGGGGGGGGTGTCTGAAGCTGCCAGCACACTTTACATTGCCTAAATGGGTGTGTGTGCAGCGCACCGGGTTTTAAACCAAAAAAAAAGTAAACCAGGAAATAGCAGGCCTGTGCACATCTGAGCACTGTGTTTGCAGGGCTCATCTTGGGGCTTAAACAGGAAGGCAATGGGAAGGGAAAACAGCAGTAGGAGGGTAATCAAGGAGAACTAGCAAAGCTGGCAGGTGAAATGTATCAGAATCAGCCAATATACACAGGCAGCAGCCCAGCCCAGCACAGTGCTATAAACTATGCAAACACCTTTCCCTCTAGATTTTCCCACAAACTCTACACCACCGGTGTACACAAATGGGGAAATTTTACCCAACAAAAGCAACAAAATGATAGGGGCTGCATTCATTATCATAAATCAGCATGTGGAAGAGGCTGAGGGTGGTGAGGATGAGAATGCTGATGACCAACCCTCAGTGAGGAGAAGGAGAAGAGTGCACAGACCCAGGGTAACCTACCAGGGGCTACATGAGCTGGAGTTAGTGGAGCGCTACAGGGTGGACAGGGACCTCCTACAGCAAATTGTTGAGCTGCGCCGCCATGCCTCATACACAGAACCAACAGAAGGGAGCCCATCCCAGTGGGTACCAAGGTATATGTAGGCTTAAGAATAATAGCCACAGGTACCTTCCAAAGGCCGACTGGGGATATCATGGGGATCTCACAGGCATCAGCATCCAGGGTACTCTACCAGTTCCTGGGTGTCAAGTCAGCACATGCTGGTGAGCACATATACTTCCTCAACACCCATGTAGTAGGTGCTATAGATTGCATACACATACACATCAAAGCACCACCTGGCGAGCGGGGTAGAGTCTACATAAACTGCAAGGGCTTCACCTCCATCAACTGCCAGACTGTGTGCGATGCCCAGGGCATTATAATGAATGTGTGTGCTGGCAGCCCTGGAGAATATCATGACTCTCACATCTGGCATATGACGCAGTTGTACCAGAGATTTGCCAATGGGGAAATCCCATATGGCCACCTAGTTGGGGATGCTGGTTACGCACTGGAGCCGTGGCTGATGACACCCATCAGAAATGCACACACCCGAACAAGAACTCCATAATGAGGCATATGCACAGATCAGAATCATAACAGAGCATGTGTTTGGGATGCTCAAGTCATGGTTCTGGTGCCTGGACATATCCAGTGGAGCCTTGCAGTACTCACCAGCTACATGTACCCAAATTGTCATCGTATGTGCCATGCTACACAATATGATCCTGCAGAAACAGCTGCAGCAGGAACAGCACAGGGCAGGACCACACAACCCCCCACCATTGCCAAGGCCTGCACAGGCACAGAGTGACTTGGAGGAGAAATAACCTGAGCCTGCCCTAGTAGGCAGAAGGAGGCTTGCCCAGTATGCCCATGCCTTAGCAAAGAAGGTATGCATAGCACATACACTGCCATGGTAGGAATCCAGGGAATGACATCTCTCTCTGACTCGCACATACAGTAAATGGGATGCCAAACGTGACACTACCTGTGCTTAACCATGTACAGGGAGTGTACTATGTGCATCCGACATAGTCAGCCCTCCAGCACCATCCTCAATACTGGCACAGCCACAAGGTAAGTCACTCTTCCTATCAATTGCTGAATGGAGTAGTATGTTCTGCTACTTGTATCTATGGTAAGGATGTGAGCATGCAAGGGAATTGGGTGGCTGAATGGAATGCCAGCAGATAGTAGACACCTATGTCAGCAGCATGAAATCTGTTACAAATACTGGTGTCAGCATAGTAGCCAGTACTAGACAAGGTGACAAAACCCACTGCAGGAAATGTGGTGGGCCAAATGTGTGTCCATAGGACACACACATGCAAGTCAGTGAGGCCCACATACCCAACAACACTCTCAGCCACCAGGACAGGTGTAAACAAACACAAGGAAAGGCTGTGCTAAGGCCACTGATTGATGACTATGGAGAACAGCCCCCCTCCAGACCTACACAGACAGACTACAACAGGTCAGGCAGTGGGATGTTACTTCTGAAGGATAAGAAGTCTGAGACTGAAATGTAGGTCAATAAAACCTAAGAACTTTAGTACACTGATATGCCTCTAGTTTGCATGATAGGTCAGAATATGGAATGAAATGGAGTACCTGAAATACCAGTACAGTCATAGTAAATATGTACAGTTGTCAGGTGTGCCCCCCACAATCCTATGTAGAAATGTAGTAACATGTATGTGTAGGTATAATAACAGTGGCGCACAGATTACCTGAGCCGGCCAAAGTAGCAGGATAGATTGTAGCATGTGTACAATATGCAAGGCTATGTGTGTTAGGTTGGTGTGTGTTGTATACTGTGTGACAGTGGTCAGCATGTAGTCATGATGAGTTGTGTCCTTGTGGCCAATGACCAGTACTGCCGATGACAGGGCCAAGTTATCACAACTGCAGAGCCAAACACAATGCATCCCAGCAAGACACATTCCAGCAGTAAGCCATACTGATTGTTCGGATGTAATATCTGTCACCATCTGAAAGATGGATATGGCATGAATGTGGGCCCAGACATACAAACAGTACACAGGTGGAACTACCCTAGACAGAGAGTGTATAAAATGTTACTATCAAATGGACACACCTTTGGAATTGTACATATAGGTTAGCAGCACATTAGTTTGGTTTTTGGTATATAATAATGATGTCATCTGGCCAAACACTGGTAGACCACAAAAGTCACAGGTATGAAGTACTGAGAAACTGCTGATGTCCCTGCACAAGGTCAGCATAAGTGGAATGCCCCACGTATATCTGTGGGTCAGCTGCAAGTAGCTTCCAAAACACACATGCACCCAGCTCACCCCATCAACCACAGGTACCTCACAGGTCTTATCCCTGCTGTTCGGAATGAGTACAATATGAACCCCACCTCTGTACGGGAATAGTGACAGTATGCAGCATACTGAAGCAGTGTCCCATGCAGGTGTCCCTAGCTGTAAGTAGCACCCTGCCAGCATCCATACCACAGGATCAAAAAGGACAGAAACTATTGACATTAACACCTTGCACACCTACCCTGCCACCCCAGGGGAGTATAGTGGCTTGCAGTCTGGGACTGTAGGAGTGACACAATGCAATGGCCTGCTACAGATGGCCTGCATCACTACCAAATGCCCTACAGTCCTCTGTCAAAGGCCTGCATCTCACTCATACTACCAATGTATGTTATTTCATGGACTCACAAATAACAACATAACACAGTCCACAGAACCCAAATGCAAGGCCATGTTGACAAATCCCAGTAGCATATCCACCATGTCCTACTGCATGAACTGTGGACCAACCCCTAAATACTGGAGGGTTGAAGTGATAACTATAGGGAACTTATCAGATAATGTTTGCATAATGTTCAGAAGAGCACATAATAACTGAGGGGGAGGGGTAGAAGCATGGATGCCATGGAGTGTGTGAAGTCAGAAACTCAGCTGTGTGCACATATTATCCTTGCCTGCAAACCCAGTAATGGGTGGCTACAAACCTGCTTGTAAACCACAATGTGAAGAGGTAATGACCAGAAATATGAGGCCTGCCTCTGGGTAACCTGTGTGAATCTGTACAGCTTTGAGGTATGGCCACAGCAGGATACGGCCATACTGTCACTTCGATAGATGTACAAGCATGGGATCCTCAGCCACCACTGTACAAAGGTGCTGAACCATTTACACAGACCCATCAGCAAGTGTCTGCACCTTCCCCTCCAGAATGGCATGATTGTGCAAGAATTATGTAGGCTGCAGACCAGAATACCAGACACAGCTTAATTCACCCTGTGCTCCCCAGGAAATGACTGCAAGCAAATATGTATACCTGACAGTAGCTGATGGCATAAAACATCACAGTATAAAACAGTACATATGTTTGAATATCTCTGCTAACACCAAAACCATGTATCAGAAGCAGAACAGAGACAATTACCTACAGTAACCCACTATCCTTTGCCTTGTGACCCCATATTGTCAACCGATCTACAGATATCCTGCAGAAACAGGTTGCTAGCTGTAGGTGTAGAACACAAAAGCCTGCACTGGAGTACAACCTACCTGGAATGGATTCACACATTCAATACAGAAGGTCATACTGGGCATGCTCCCACACTTAGAGGAATGAAGCCCATGTCTGACAACAACAGTGGACTATACATATCTGACAGTCACAGATGTTTGTGCACACACTCCACATTGCACACCAGTCATGCTTTGCACACACATCGGATAGGAATAAACACATACATCCAAGGACAACACACTAAAATAGGCCAAACTTACACATACATGGATGTGTGGAAGAGAGTGACAGACAGTAACAAAGACCCTCCCATCATGAGGCCTGTCCCACCCAGCACACATCCAGTTGGCAAAATCCACATGATGTGGAAATGTCAATCACTGTAGACATTTGCCTCTGGTATCCCTCAGCACTACAGTGTCTGTGGTGCTTCTGATAACTGTGTAACATGACTGTACAAATCATTATTCATCTAGCAGTTGGATACATGTATCTGTTAAATGTAAACCAGTGTGTGACTAAGTGTTGTGTATGTGCTTCTAGGTGAATGGTTTATGGCCCATTTACACACACACTGCACTTCCCATTGCTCTACTTTGGCAAGCCTGCTGATGTCATTCACCTTGAAATACACCTTTGATGGAGAAGTAGCCCTATAAGCTCTGTGGCACGTGCTATAACTGCATAATGCTATAGTATGCTTTACTAGTTAGGTATGAGTTCCAATCCCAAAGATAGCAACTGCGTGTGTGCATGGTTGGTTGCGTGTGTGTAGGGATCAATGCTTTTGTGGCCATTCACAGTCACAACACTCCCCATTGCCCTACTTTGGCACACCTGCTGATGTCATTCACCTTGAACTACACCTTTGGTGAAAGAGTAGCTCTATAAGCTCCATGGTCTGTACTATAACTGTGTAATGCTGTAATGTGATGTACTAGTTAGGTAGGAATTCTAATCACAGACAGGAAAACTGTGTGTGTGTGAAGGGATCAATGCTTTTGTGGCCATTCACAGTCACTACACTCCCTATTGCCCTACTTTGACAAGCCTGTTGATGTCATTCACCTTGAACTACACCTTATAGGTTCATAGGTTAGTACTAGGATAACTGCCCTTGTGGGCCATTTTAAGCCTAGCCAATTACCCCATGTGATAATCAAACCCTGCACCTTCTGTTTGTAAGGTGAACACCTTAACCATTATTCAAACCTCCCAACCCCCCTTTGGTGAAGAGCAGCTCTATAAGCTCTGTGGTGCATGCTATAACTGTGTAATGCTATAGTGTGATATACTAGTTAGGTAGGAATTCTAATCCCAGAGATGGTAACTGTTAGACTGTGTGTGTGTGTGTGTGTGTGTGTGTGTGTGTGTGTGTGTGTGTGTGTGTGTGTGTGTGTGTGTAGAAATCTATGTTTTTATGGCCATTCACAGTCACTAGGAACTCCGAAATATGGAGAACATCGATATCTGTGCAGTAACAGAGACCTAGTCCAAGGCTCCAGACAGCACCACTGCAATACCAGGTTACAACTATTACCAAATCTGTTAGCCACCAAACCAAGACCGAAACACTAAAGGTAGGGGATTGTCCATATTCACCAAGGATATTCACACCACCAGGCTACTTGTGAAAAACAATGGGTCTGAAATTCTCCAGGTTCAACTAATACTAGATAAGACTGCAATCCAAACTGTATAGCTTACTACAGATCCCCCACCATGCCCCAAGATTCTCAGTACACCTTTCCTAAACATACTTGAAAATATTAAGATACAACCAAACACCCTAATACAGGGTGTTTTCAACTACCCTGCCATTAACTGGGAAAACTACTTGTGTACCAACACCTTTGCCCAACGATTCTTGGAATTCATAATTCCCAATGCCCTATATCAACTAACCCAGAGTCCCACCAGGGGCTCCAATATCCCAGACCTGGTCATTACCAATATAGGAAATCGATGCTCCACACCTATGGTCACACCCTCGGTGGTCAGGTCTGACCATAAGCTAATCACACTTGACATCCACATCCCTCCCCACCCCACAGTAAGGAAACCTCCGTAAAAAACATCTCCAAGCCGAACATCATGCCACACAGGTCAGAAGTGACAAACTTCATGACACCCATGCAGACAGGAATTGAAAGTTCAACTGCTGAATCCTACATTAAGGCACTGTAGGAGCACATCCACACGTGCATGAATCATGCCATCCCAAATAGAACCAAGACACTCTCCTCCAAGAAAAGGAGGCCAATCTGGTGGTCTCCTGCCATAAACAAACTTTACAACAAAAGGAAGAAACTGTCGCAGAAAACAGGAAAATCCCATAATGCAAAAAACTCTCTTACCAGCCTCAGTAAGAAACAGAGATCCCTCATAAAATCCTCCAGTGCTAGTTATGAAAATAATATAGCCAAAGACTCCAAAGACAACCGCAAGCCGTGTTGCAGTTATGTCAGGAATCTAACTACTAACTACAACAGAATGGCATTAAATATACTGATCCCAAGGATATTGGCACATCTATTCAGTGCCAACTGCACCCCCTCTCACCCCCTAAAAGGCCCATCTCAATACCGACAGATTGCCAGATTCTGGTAATAACAGCCACACAGGTAAAAAACACACTGTCCAAAGCTAAGAATACAGCATCCATGGGACCAGACATCATCCTGGACTGTGTACTACATGAACTACAAAATGAACTGGCACCTCATCTAAGTGCCATGTTTAATCATAGCCTCATTTCAGGTTTTGTGCCCACTGAGTGGCGCACAGCTACAGTTATCCCACTCCACAAGGGTGGATCCACCTTGGATCCTGGGATCTACTGCCCCATCAGTCTGATGAGCCTAATCTGCAAGGCCATGGACCGTATTATCATGGAACTTATAAACAAAGATATTGGCAACCTTCAAACACTGGACCCCACCCAGGTTGGGTGCGTGAAGGGCCGCTCTTGTCTTCTGAACCTGATTGACATTTTCAAATCAGTCTCCAGAGCTGTGGATGAGGGTAAGGCGGTCCACACAGCCTATCCGGACCTCACCAAGGGCTTCGACACCATCCCCCAGTCTGGAATCATAGATAAACATACTAAGATTGGCATTAATCCCTACATCACTCAGTGGGTTGCCAACTGGCTTACTGACAGAACCCACACTGTAAAAGTAGCTGACTCCAAATCCAGCTCCAGACAAATGACAATTGGAGTACCTCAGGGTTCAGTCCTGGGACTGGTCTCATTTGGTATCTACTGCTCTGAAGTACAGGCTAACACTAAGGGACTCTGGATAACAAAGGTCACAGATGACTGCAAACTGGGAGCAATTAATGATTCCCCAAATTATGTGGATATTCCACAAAAGGGCCTTACAAAAACATGATTGGTGCCAGAGCCATGGGCTCAAGCTCAATACCAAGAAATGTACAGTTATCCCCTTTGGGAAGAAACATGTACCTGTGAATTACCACATAGGTGGCAGTACGCTAAACACCAAAAGTGTGATAAGAGACTTAGGGACACAGGAGGACAGTGATCTCACTTTCAATAACCACATCACCACAACAGTCAAGAAATCCACCTATGTAGGCACCCCTCATCACTAAGGGCTTTTCATCCAGAAAACAGGAGGTTATTGTCCCACTGTAGTCATCTCTCAGTAGACCCAGTATAGAATACAATGCCCCATTTGGTATGTACTGCTCAAGACATCTGCAACAACTAGAAAGGCTGCAGAAATACCATGCTAATAGAATTACAGGGATAAAGCAGATGCCCTATGCTGACCATCTAAAAATCATCCAGCAATACTCTGTTGCATATCATCTACTCAGAGGCGATCTCTGCTTAACATACAAGGCCATGTCAAACCCAGAGCTGTTGGACATGTTACACTTCAAGAAATCCCAATCCCTCAGAGCCACACACTCCAAGGATCCAAACCTTGTCATCACAATGAACAAAATATGCTAGAGGGATGGGTTCCTGACCCAGTGACTCCCCAGATTCTGGAATACACTGCCCATACATGTCAAGCAGAGTGCCTCTTTGGCCCTCTTCAAAAGGAACTTTGACAACTGGATGGGAGATAGAAAATTCACCCCGGGGATCATGTCAGTCACCCTGTTAGACAGGGTTCCAGGGAAGTAAATATTGTGGGAAGAAATAGCCAGAGAATTGTTATGGCTAGGCTTGTATAGGCCCTAGGGCCAATAACCTAGTACTAACCTATAATCCTATGAACTACACTTTCTATTGCCTTACTTTGGCAAGCCTGCTGATGTCCTTCACTTTGAAATACACCTTTGGGGAAGGAGTAGCCCATTAAGCTCTGTAGTGTGTGCTATAACTGCATAATACTATAGTGTGATGTACTAGTTAGGTAGGAGTTCTAATCCCAGACATGACAACTGTGAAACTCTGTGTGTTTGTCATCAGTATTCTGTGTGGAGGTAGCTGTGGGTGTGTAATAACAAGACTCATTGTGGAGTGGGTTTTGAAAATTTCTTATATGGTGGGCCTATTATATGTCACAATATCCACCTTACAAGGACAACAGATGTCAAAAAGCAGAGAGGCTGCTGTAGACAATCCATACCCCTACATGTGGCTAGGCAACAACCACTGTATTGGTAGTTCCCAGCATATTGCCCACAGATAGTAACAATGGTGTGATTGCAGTGGACTACAGAGGACATGGCACCCTGTCCCATCCCTACAATAGGCAAATCATTGCATACAGTGCTCCTCTGCTATGTTCCCCACTGGACACCTGCAACAACTGTAGAGTCAGCAAATGTAACCCACAAAGGAAATACCATGCCTTATACACATGCCCTGCATGGACATATGCCACCAACACCAGTAAATACCTGTATCATGCTGTCAATGTAGGTGCAGGGTCAACCTGGTTTTCACTGCCAGTTCTCACCACATAAAGTCAGAAATGCCACATCAGATGATAATCTGTCCACACAACATGCCCCAGACACCCCATATATGCTTCCACATGCCATAGAACATGCATGTGGGATGTGTGCACATCCCAGACACCGTCCATGTTATGGAATATAGAACACATAAATGGCAAGCATTGCACAACACTGGCCACCCACAATAGTAACACAGATGAGTGGATGGTGAATATAATACCCACCTGTGTGAGCCAATCCAGAGACTACACCCCTGAGCCACACTGCAGACCATTGTCATGTGGCCTGATGCCAAGGCATAACCTTTGCCTAGCCTTGTACAGCCTTCGGGCACAGTCAACTACTACAGACCTGTGAAGCAATGCACCCATGCATGTCATTACTGGCAAACCTGTGTCTGTGTGTGTGTGGAGATTAATGATTTGGATGCCATTCACACTCACTACACCTCCCATTGCCCTACTGAAGCATGCCTTCTGATGTCAGTCACCTTGACATACCCTTTGCCCATATATCAGCCTGATAACCTCTGTGGTGCATGTGATACCTGCATAATACGGTAGTGTAGCAAACTAGTTAGTTAGGAATTCTAATCCTGACCCTGCCAACTGTGATAATGTGTGTGAGTCTCTGAGAGAGGGTGGCTGTGTAGTCTTTGACACCTGTTCTTGTGGACAGGCACATGTACTACACCTACCTTATCCCTCCTTTATCACTGTTGCTGATGTCACTCACCATCAAATATACCTTTGGGCAGTTCTCCAACATGTAAGCTCTGTGGTGTATGCAATAACTGCATAGAAATGTAATAGCAATACATGGTCAGGCAGGGGTTTGAAACTGCATATTGGTAATTGCATGACACAGACATGCTTAGCTTTTACTCTCCTACCCCCTCCTTGTCTTACTTTATCTCTGTCTGTCTCTCTTACTCCCTCACTGGTGGATGTGGAGAAGTACACCTGCTTTGCTTAGGCAGCAGCTTGTATTTTGTAATTGATGCTCACGATCAGCTGATGGCCTGTGCATGAACTGCAGTTCCCCACTAGTTGATTGCATGTGGAACAGCTGTGGTAACATTCCCATAGCCAATTGTATGGAAACACACTCATATAACTAGGAACATCATGTGGGTGTTGGCCCTTTCCATTCACTGTGAGCAGGACTCCATGTCAGTGCTTGGCAAACAGCATCACAGAGGGTAGTGGGATATACCTCTAACAACATACACTGTGCAGACAGGCCAACAAACAGGAGGGGGGTGTCCAGACATGACTACAGAATGTAAGTCTTGCTCTTCAGCATTTGAAGTAATGTTGGTTTAACAGGGTTTGTGTGGATATGGCTGGTCTACATGATTTAATACCTGTCATGACAGTATTATGTGGTTGAGGAAACACTCTCATGTAGGGCTGTCTGCAGACTGGACAGTGTTTGGAGTATTACATGTGTTGTGTTACTTACAGATTACCTATCTTTAAAACTGCAGTAGCATAGTATGGGGATTGCAGTCAGTACATGATGAAAGCCATGAGAGTTAATGACTTCATATCCCTCATAGGGCATATGTCACAACAAACCCTGTTACACCAGTAAATGTATAAGGTTATCATAGCAAAATGTCACTATTGGCCATGTGTTTGTGCCTCCAGCCACAACTCTGTCAACCTTTGTACATTTGTCATGCAGTAAGAGGTGAATATGTTCAGTACACCATTATTTATTAACATCATACCTGATAACAAGCCAGTGAGATATCAGACTTATAGACATGTTATGTATAGTAGGGGTTATATTTCAGGACAAACCCTTTGACATCCTGTTGCAGTGTGTACAGTAGAGAGGTCTGTGTACTTATGGTGATTGTCAACAGTGTGTGTATTGCAAATATGTACCTTGGCTTGTGTACAGACTGTGGTAGATGTCATTGTTCTTGGTCCTGTTCTGCTGATGTTCCATGCTGCTCCAGTGTATGGTACCCTATCGGCTTACATGTTTTTAGAGCTAAACACACACATCCCATACCACAGTCAGGCATCAGAATACACTGTGTATTGGCCCAGTATATGTAGGGTTAGTGTGTGAGTGGCACACATGAGGATGGTGTTGATCAGACAGTCCATATACTGTAATACTGAGCACGCTTACCATATGTGGCTGTGGCTGTGTTCACAGTAGTTTTGGGTATGTACTTTCACACAGGTGTCTGTTACTCCATGCTGTTACATGCCTGTAGACCCTGCTATATTTGCAGGTATATGTGTATTCCCCCATATGAAATGTAGGCCAGTGTTGTGGCAGTCTGCCTGTAGATTGCACAGTGCTTTGTGACATCCCTAGCAGCTCAGTGTTCTTATCTAGTGTGATGTTATGTCCAGATATTTGTCAGATGTACAGCTGCTGGGCCACCATAACTGCTGTGTATTTCTGACAAAGCAGTGGGATGCTGTACAGATGTATGTTACTAACTAGTGGGTAGTATGTGGGCTTGTGACCTCTGCCCCACCAGTTATTATGTGTCAGGATAGACAGGAGTGTGTGACTGCATAAACTGTGTGAGCATTTGTTTTCCAGTATTTACATGATATACCCATTTACATGGCTGTTAACATCCACTTTGTTAGGCTTGGCCCACACGTCTTGCACTAAGGGGTTCTGTGTATACCTCTGGACTGACCAGAGTGTGTCAGACTGTCCACATTTATTGGTCATATCTCTGCTGTATTCCACAGAAGCATTACTGTGATATCTGTGGTACTGTACTATGATGATCTTAGGATGTCTGTCAGTAACTGATGGTGTACATGTGATTAGCAGATGTGACCTCCCACACACAACATTTCTGTTGAAGACAACCCCTATTACAGTACCAACAGTCTATATTTATACCTGCAATAATTACACAACATCCCCTTGCACTAAGAGGTTGCAACTACTGGTGCTGAGATATGACTCCACTCCATGTTCTGGACATATGTTAAATATATATATATATATATATATATATATAGTTTTATATATATATATATATATATATATATATATATATATATACATGCACACACATATATATATATATATATATATATATATATATATATATATATATACATGCACACACACACACACATATATATATGTCTACACAAATATATATATATATATATATATATATATATATATATATATATATATATATATATATATATAGACATAAATATATATATATATATATAAATATATATATATATATATATATATATATATATATATATACATTTATACAGAGAGATCTATTTTATATATATATATATATATATATATATATATATATATATATATATATATATAGGGATACAAATCAAAGGTATAATGTGTAATGAATGATAAATCCATAGAGTGTCCAGATCCACCACCTTCCCAAGAACCATGTTACATTTCTGTCTAAATTAGTGTGGGGATAAGTGGGAGTGAGCACTTGTAAGCAGTAGTAAGCGGGTTTAAGCAATGCGCACATAGGTTAAGCAATATTGAAGCTAACTCTCTGTAAGCATATTTAACCAGAAGTTAGCATTGCTTACCATCATGCAAACCCACGCAAACCTGCTTACAATTGCTTAAAGGTGCCTTAATCCCTGTGTATCCAACAGCCACTGTTCTGCCCAGCAACAAAATAAACAGCCCTTGCAGGTCTTGAACTCAGGACTCTGTACACAATAGTCACAGCAGTTAACCAGTAAGCCATCACTGCAGTGCATAACAATGAGGTATCACCAAACAGATCCTCACTATAGGAAAATCAAAATTAAAATGTGAAAGGAATCTATATACAGTTTTATGTTGTATAACCTACTGCATAACATAAATATGTCAACTGGAGTACTGTATTAAGTCCAAATGTAAGGTGTCACTGTAATAAAGTGCTGAAATCCCATGATAAACACAAGGACCCCATACAGTGTATGTACACATGAATCATGGATACCAAACACATATATAACATATAATGAATGATAAATCAATGCCAAACAGCAAATAGTGTGCAAATTAAAATTTAAGCAATGCTAAGCATTGCACGCCCCTGCTTACTAGGTGTCAGCAATGGGTAGGCCAGCTAAATCAGTTGGCCCATTGGCATACCCTGTTAAGCAATGCCAACCTCAGGAAAGCAGGTTTGCCCATTGCTTAGCATTTTTAAAACCATCCAATCACATCAAAATGCAGGGATTTGGCCTGATTTATACCACACAGGTGGGAATACATCTCATAACTGGTTGCGGCTTATTCTGTAGGCACTTTGACTGGTGTGGGTGAAGGAGTATGCTTCTGGGTGCAGCGCTGGGGCATCCAGGAGTCCAAAAGCATGGCAGGACTCCTTATTAAAGGCCATGACCAGAGACTGCTGCAGGGCCAGTACCAGGGTTCCCAATATAAAGCAGAAGCCTGGGACGATCTCGCCCATGACCACACCAGTGCCACTGGCATCACTCAAACTGGTGAGCAGGTCAGGCATCACTATGACAACCTGAAACAGAGAAAGAGGGAGCTCTTGGATCAGTGGATCCAAGAGGTTAGGCAGACGGGTGATGTCCCAACCGTGTGTAAGTATCAGTCTACTACCTGTTTAATAATTGCCAGCTCATGTATATTATGGACAGGTATGGCTAAATATTCCTCTTATGTTTTGACAGTGGCAAATGAGTGGGCTGTGAAGTGGTATGTGTGGTGTGAAGTGGTGTGAAGTAGGTGTGTGCTGGGAAGCCCATGCCTGTAGATTGCAGAGGTTGTGTCACGAGGCAGGTTAGTAATAATCTTGCATGTACTGTCATAAGAAATAAACTTAAAAGTAGTAGAAAGTGAATTGCTAGTATAAAACCTGTACTGCGTATGGCATGTATTGAATAAACCAGACAATATGGCAGAAAGAGTCTCATATAGATTGTATGTAAATAAAAGGTTAACAGCCTAACAATAAAGGTCTAACTTCTGGAATGCTTGTGTTTACTCTGGTATCATATGGTAATGTAGTGTTGCAATCTCTTAATGGTACTGTTGTATTAAGCACTGTTATCCACACTGTGCTACATAAATAGAATGTGTAGGAATGTCTGTATACAACTGTTGTAATCACAAGAGGTCATATTGTACAACTGAGAGAGACTTAGACAGAAAACAGTGAAAAGATAGACAACATAATCCAAATCGCACACTCAATTGAGATGTGAAGTGTTGTATTTTTAGCACACACACCCATGGTTCGAATCATGGGAGTGGTAGTAAGCTGTATGCAGAATCATAACCCACAACTGTACAGATATTGTCAGAAAGTCCAGATAATTGGTGTAAGTCCCCTGCCTGTCATCATGTCCCCCTGGCAAATCAGTGGGATGATCCCAGAAATTTAGGCAGCAAATAATGGCATACAACTGATTGTCAGACATCATAACCATCAGAAATATATCCATAAGAACAAAATTGTCACTCTAGCAACTCACCAAAGTGTTGTGAGAGTAATAAGCAAAGTATGTCCCGACTCCACCCCCCATGTTGTGAAGCTATGACCAGAGTGTGTGCAGTAACAGAGTGAGATGTATGTGCATAATAATAAGTGGAATCTGGAAATATATGTGACAACATTCAGGTAGTGTTAACAAATATTCCCCCCACAGGTCTGTCAGATATGAAAACTGTGCCTATAAATAAAATATTGAAATCTTGAACTGGTGCTGTTTAGTCTGGTATTGTATGGCAGCATTAGTATTGCAGTATCTCAGACTAATAAGGTATTACTCATCACTGTCATCCACACAGTGCTACATAACAAAACTGTCTAGGAAACCCTGTATAAGAGTATTGTAATTACAAGGTCAGATTGTAAAACCATGGGAGACTTATAAAAATAATTCAGAGAAAAGATACACAGCAAATATCTATACAGCACACCCAGCTGTGATGTACACTGTTTTATTTTAGCACACACAGCCATAGTTCGAATCCTGGGAGTGGTAGTAAGCTGTATGCAGAATCACACCCCTCGACTGTATAGATCTGTCTGGAATGTCCAGAGAATTGGCCCATATCTGCTGGCTGTTATCCTGTCCCCCTGGCATATCAGCGTGCTAATCTATGACATGTAGACAACATTTAATGTCATATAACTGACTTTCAGGCCTGTAAATATTTGGAAAATGTCTATGAAAACAAATCTGTCATTGTACAACTCACCAAAGGTTTATGAGGGCAATAGTCAAAATATGTCTTGGTTTCACCTGCATGTTTTCAAGACATACCCAGAGTGTGTGCAATAAGAGATGGAGAGGTATGTGCATAACATCAATCTGGAATCTGGGAATATGCGTAGAAACAGTCAGGTAGTGTTAACAAACAATACCTCCACAGGTATACCAGGTAAGAGGTGTATACTGCAGGTAAAACACAGTTCATGTATATAGTTGTCAACATCCATACCACTGTCCAAGCTAAGGCCATAGGGTAGTGTAATAATACCTGTAAGGTACAGATCACAGCACTGACTAGGAAAGTAATAAGAACTACAGGGATATGCAAGTTGTTAATTCCCCCACAACACCATATCTGCAAGAATAAACTAAATACACAACTCAATCGATATGTGCACTATTAAATATACTGTTGGGACATATGTCCTATTGTTTGATAAATATTGAAATTTGTTCTATACATGTGCCATGTTGATATACTCCCACATTGGTGGCATGCTGCCATCAATGTACCTGCATGCTGTTGTAATGGACACTGTGGTTCCATATATGCATGAGTTCTGTTTGCTATGCAACTGTTCCATATCTGGTGTTTCAGGCTAATGGGAATATCTATGCATGCTGTTATACCTAATCCTGGAATGTGTTGACTATTACTAACCCACATATGTTTTAAAATTGAAACACTATAGCACGTTTGGGAAGGATGGTCCCAGCAGACCCACTTCTCCCACCTCATGTGGCTGTGGTACCGGGTCCAAGCACATCTGAGGCCCACCCTGGGACCTTCTCATCCACTGGTCCTGCACCGCCTTCTGGTGGAACTGCCTCAGGGGATGGGGCTCACTCCCCCCGGGAGCGGGGCGAGGACAGGATACTGTCACCCATCGTCAGGTCCAGGGTATTGTGTGTATTGAGCTCCGCACGGAGTTTGTAGATCTGCTGCACCAGCTTGAGGGCCACGTGGTGCAACTAAAGGGTCAGCCTGCCCCTGTAACTCAGCGCTAGCACAGCCACCTTTGGGGCAGTGAAGGTGTAGTGGTGACTGCACATGAGTGGGGACCTCAGTCCCACTGCTTCCACAAGGGGATTCATGGGCTTCCGACTTCCATTGACCACACCCCATCCAAGGTGTTTACCCCCCACATGTATCATATACTACCAATATATGCTGTCTTGTCTGTTATCCCGCCCAGCCAACCTCCCCAAATATACCTGCTATCCCTCCCCAACGTCCCACTCTCACCTTAAAAAAAAGGGCAATCTTTTCCCCAAAAAAAATCTCGCCCCATACATAACTGTCCATTTCTCAAGTGTTAACTGGAGACATGTAATCTGGTCTGATTGGCTTCACAACATATTATTGTTGTCCTCACCCATCTCTCAGGGGTATAAGTGTCCAAATCTACCTCCAAATCAGTGTATATGCACAGCTGTTGCTGTAGAAGAAATGGGCAGCTATGGACCTTCTCTACACCCATTCTGCACATCCCCAGTTATTTTCCCTACTGTCTTTCCCTCTTTGTGCTCCTTTTTCACCACTTTCCTATCAACCCTTTTCTTTTCTTTTAAATAAATTAGCGTGGGGTTAAGAAGTAGTAAACAATTTTAAGTAGCAGTAAGCGGGTATAAGCCTGTTTGTGCAGGGGTAAGCAATGCCTACATAGGTTAAGCAATTTAGAAGCTAACTGAGTATAAGAAACTGTAACCGGAAGTTAGCAGTGCTTACCTACGTGCAAACCTGTACAAACCTGGTTACAACTGATTAAAAGTGCCTTACTCACTCTGCATCCAATGGTCCTAATTCTGCCCAGCAACAAAATAAACAGCCTTTGGAAGGCTCGAACCCAGGACTCTGCATACCACAGCCAAAGTGATTTACCACTAAGCCATGTCAGATATATCTAATCTTGATATTTTTACAAATGTATCATCCAGCACAGTCATTCAACAGTACAGGAAATATATTTTTACATATAGATGTATGTATGTGTGTGTGTGTGTGTGTGTGTGTGTGTGTGTGTGTGTGTGTGTGTGTGTGTGTGTGTGTGTGTGTGTATATATATATATATATATATACATATACATATATATATATATATATATATATATATATATATATATATATATATATGCATACATCTATAGATATATATGTCTCTCTCTCTCTATATATATATATATATATGTGTGTGTGTGTGTGTGTGTGTGTGTGTGTGTGTAGCAATATGTATATAGATATATATATATATATATATATATATATATATATGTATATATGTATATATATATATATATATATATGTGTGTGTGTGTGTGTGTGTGTGCGTATACAGATATATATATCTATAGATATAAAAGAGAACATAACAAATACATATATGACTAAAGGCACCATTAATGGGATTGAGGGGACCCAAGCTAAATACATCTTGTAAGTATTGATATCACCCCCTCCCCCACAGCCAAACAGATCTGCCCTGCAACACAATACCAACTGTTGCAAGTCCCATATCCAGGACCCTACCCAACATGGTCACAAGACATTAACAGTAATCCATCCCACCTGTATGATGTCAGGATGGTATCAATAATGTATCATGCAGTACAGTCTGGCTACCATAGGGAGTGTACAATTTGGAAGCAAAAAACATTCCAAAGATACAAATACACACACATGTATATATATATATATATATATATATATATATATATATATATATATATATATATATATATATATATACACATATATATAGATATATATGTAACTACACATATACACACATAGATATGTAAAGGAAGATACATATTTAGAGGGTGCACAGCATGTTGAACAGCCAGTATTCCTACAGTTGCCACCTTTTCAAATGGACAGTGTATGATTCACTCATACAAAAGGCAATTGTTGCATGAAACATATACACAAAGAGAACTCAAAGGATATGACACCACACACAGGTTTGCAGAAATAAGAAATGTTTATTTGTGTACTATTATAGATGTATATGTCATGTCATATAGCTGTTAGGTCTTTGAAATACATACTGAGTACTGCAACTCTCAAGCAGATCATTTTATACAGTAATCCAAAAGCATAACATATGTTGCTGTCCAGGCCAAGGCCTTCAAGCAGTACAACAGTAAAGAAAGACTGGGCCAGAAGATAACAAGCAATCAACAGTAAGTTATGCAGATGTATAGTTCTGCAGCCTCAAATTACACTCTGTACTCAACCCCTAGGGGGAAAAGAATTAAGTTGCCACAGTTAGGATGTATCTGTTACATAGCAACGCTTAACTGAAAACATCACTATCACACTGACAAACAGAACAGTCTGTATGTCAGTAAGCACTAGGCCACCAATGTTCCCAAGGTGAAATGTATGGAAATGTACAGCCATATACCTTTAGGCGGCTTACTATGGATAACTCTCACACGTTGTAACAGCCTAGGTTATATATGGTGCATACCCCTCCGCCATAGACTGACTTACAGGGGCATATAACACTGTTACATACACTGACCTCTGGACTGCAGAAGGGCACACATGTGTTGTGCAGCTGAAGCCCACATAAATATGGACCCAACCCTACAATATGTGTGGGGGCCACAACAGCAGTGGAATGATGGCAGGAATGGCAGCATGACATAATCACAGGCCTCTACATAACAACCTCTTACTGCATGTCATATGGACAAAGCCTGGCATATAGGTGGAGGATAGAGGCCAGAACACAGAGTCATATGTGAAATAGTGTTCTTATACACTGAGAAAGTTGCTGGTGTTACAGGATAGTCTGCAACGTATCCTTAGTCAGGAATATGAAGTCAGAAACACAAACGGATGGAGATATGTACTGATAGCACTCAACATACACAATGCCATTGATATATCTGACACAAGACCTGTGTGGTTGACAGACAAAACATAACAGACACTCCTCTGGCCATCATGTGGATAGGCCCACAGTTGAGAGCTATGCAGAAAGACTACATTCCATGTTAAACTAGTATGTACACACAAACCCTGTAACACTGGTGCTATACAATGCATATAACAACACTACTCACACTGGCTGTAGGTCTGGAACCTAATACAAACATGTAGCTTGCCTGAGTCTGCAAGTCCTCTTGTAAGAAGTATAGCTACCTGCTGTCTGTAACACTGCTGCCCACACACAGGAATGATGTCTTCCATAGAGGAAAAGTAAAGGGACCATGCCCACATGATGTAGGAATTTATAATAGTGGGTTGCCATGACAGTGATAATTGGAAGTACTACATAGCATGCTGCATACAGGTAGCAAGTGGTGGAAACTGACTGGTGCAGAGGCCATCACCTAATCATGTACATCATCTACAAAATCCATGCTGCAATCTATTTAAAGCAGCTCAATCCATTTAGTGGAGAGAGAGAGTGAGACAGAGAGAGAGATCGAGAGAGTGAAAGCAAAAAAACAAAAAGCAAATACAAAAAAAACAAAAAAAAACGTCCATCCAGCCATCTACACAGCAAACTGTCTAGAAGAGACATCATTCCCACAACAGGTATGTGAACTATATATGCATGTAATTGAATGTAGTACGTGGTCCACAATAATGGGATAAATGATGTGGAAAGATTTATATGTGCCATCAAGTGCTTTTATAATGATGTCCAGCTGAACAACTGCTATGGACAATAGTGTCTGTCCCTGTGGGCAGTGGGCCATACCTGTTAACTGTGCAGCTAAGCACTGGCTGACAAGATGCAAGCCATCATAGTGTGTGTTGTGTAATGCAAGACATGCATATTAGTGTGGCCAATAGCTGGTGGTAAAAGTAATGCCGTTATGATGGACACGTGGGTTCCAGAGCCCACCACTTGCAGGACAGTCATGGTAACGTGTAATGTAGCATGCAGAAATGCCATAGGTGTGTAATAGGCTTACCTGCAACCTGTCCCTATATATACCCCCCTAATGTTAGGCTGTGTTCACATGTGGCACCTGTCTGTGTTGTAGCAAGGCAGAACAGTGCAGCTGTGCAGGAAGGAGAGTTAGAGAGTGTGGACCTGATGTCTGAATGCACCAATGTATGTCTACAGATATACAATCACCTATATCTATATATATATATATATATATATATATATATATATATATATATATATACACATATACATATACAACTCATAATATATATCTACACATATTCAGATATATATATCTACACATATTCATATATATATATATATATATATATATATATATATATATATATATATGTGTGTGTGTGTGTGTGTGTGTGTGTGTGTGTGTGTGTGTGTATGTCTACATATATACAAACACACACTCACATATGTATACAAATACATGTCCCCTACTTTTGCATGGCAGTGCTGCATAATATGTGTGAAGGAACTTCACACGTATCAATACACACACACACACACACACACACACATATATATATATATATATATATATATATATATATATATATATATATATGTATGTATATATATATTATATATATATATATATATATATATATATATATATATATATATATAAATATATATATATATATATATATACACTAGTAAGTGTGTGCAAAATGGACAGTTATGTCATGTGTGAACCCCATGTTGGGAACACAGTGCCCTTGTTTGTGAAGTTGGGATTGGGAATTTGGGGAAGGATAGCAGGTATATTTGCTGAGGTGGTTTGGGATGGAAGACAGAGAACGCAGCCTACAGGGGCAGTATATGACACATGTGGCGGGTAAACACCCTGGATGGGGAGTGTTGTCTGTGATGTGGAAGCTTCATGAGCCCCCATATGTAAACAATGGGACCGAAGCCCCCACCCATGGCCAGTCACAACACCAGATTCACAGCCCTGTAGATGCCTGGACTGAAGGCTGAGCAAGAGGAGCATGAAGACCCTGTGAGTGTGTATTGAGGACCTCAAGGTGCTGTAGCACATCCCCCAAGTCTATGTATGTGGAGCTCCCTATGCACCAGACCCTGGACCTGACCTCAGGTGACAGGATCATGTCTGTGTTTGCTCCTGTGGGGGATGAACACCATCCCCTGAGGTGGTTTCACCTGAAGGTAGTGCAGGACCAGTAGATGAGGAGGCCCCAGGGTGGGTCCTACATGTGATGTGGCCTGGTAATATGGCCAGATGAGGTGGGAGAGGTGGTTCTGCTGGCAATTGTTCCCCTAGCATGCTATTGTGTCACTGTTATAGAACATATATGGGTAGTAATAATCCACACATTCCCGGATCATGTCTAACAGCATGCATAGATATCCCCAATAACACAAAACAACAGATGTGCAGCAATCACATAGCATACAGACCACATGCATATATGGAACCATAGTGGCCCTTACAATGGCATACAGGTGACATTGTCCGTAACAGTCCACCAATGATACTGCCCCCACAGGGAACATGACTACAGACACATAGCACAAAGTGTTGTACAATACAATATATGTCCCAATGGTAGGTATTCTGTAGACATACCTATTGAGTTGTGTGATCAGATTGTTGTTGCAGATATGGTGGGGGAAACAGAGATGTGTATTAAAAACTATGATAACCTTGCTGTATGAGGTCCTCAGACCTGTTTCCGTCTTTATGTCTTTCAAGCAAGATGCCCCGGGAGAGGCTTCCCATTTATACAGCAGAAGAGAATGATGTCATCATCTCACACCTGGTGCAGCACTACCAGGTGTTGTTTGGCCGAACAGCCCATAAGCAGCAGGAGTGGACCACCCTGTGAAATGATCTTGTCCACAGGGTAAACAATGTCAGCCTACATAACCGCAGTTATGAGCAGGTCCAACATTGTTGCATAGACCTACTTCGCAATGCCCATCAGCATGCTGCATTAGTCAGGGGGGATCAGCTTGCAAAAGTGTGGGGATTTGCCATCCAGCCCCCCGACACATTTTGAGGAGCTCCTTGCTAGCCTCGGGGCACCTGCCCACCTGCACAAACAACACCTGGCAGAGAGCATAGTGGAGGTAGGTGCTACCTACACAATGGCAGAGGAGCTTGCTGGTAAAGCCATAGGGCACATCAGTAGACCACGTTTATGTATCCATCTGCATCTGTACAGTTAGATCAGGCATATGTGAGATGACATAAATATAGCCTGCTTCTGCATAGTAGTAATAAACAGATGTGCATACTCTGTGGTATTGTGGGCTTGTACTGTTGATGTACTGTAATGCTGCACCCACCCTGTACCAATACCTCAGCTGAGGCTACTGACATAACATCTCTCACACACTTATGTAGGTCCCTCTGGTATACCTCCAAGGCAGCAGCCTTCAGCTGGTGAGCATGGTGTTTGTTCAGATTTGCCAATACACTGGTCATGTTATGGCCATGGTATATTCCATGCACACATTTAACACACCTACCCATAATGCATGCTGTACATGTTCACTTATTGTTGCTGTAAACTGCACTGCATTACAGTGGTCACTATGATGGTGTATCTGAAGGATATGTCAGATTCCTGCAATATAACTAACATCGTGTCATTGCAAAATGTGTGCACAGAGATGAACATAATGGTGGGACAAATGGCCTACAGTAGGGACATGTGTGAAACATCACCCTTATACAGTGCTACAACAGTGTATATGCCAATATTACAATGGCAACTATTACAGCTCTACACTATGGCATGTCACAATACTGCAGTCCACAACCCTTACAACCTGCAATGTGGTCCTAACATGAACAATGGGTGTAAAATATGGAATCGTATGTTAGGACAGCAAATATGGGGAATACATACCTTCACAAACACTGGAAGCATATGTGTGCACACACTCCAGATAAAATATAGTGGAAGTGGCTGTTGCGGTACTGACTGCATGCATTTGTCTAGGGAATGCACCTTCCAGCAAGTACACGTCCCCAATGTCACACCAAGAAATGGTCTGCTGTCCAAGACGCTTGGTCATCAAATGTGCCCACTTACCTGCAACAGAGGCAGCCGTGGCTTGCACACATCTTACATGCCATGGCATGGACCCCAAACCCAACAGGTAGCACCCAGAAGTTAGACGTGTAGCCATACCTCACCATTGTGCATACCATAGCAAACAGTGCAAATAGTCATGTATGTGGCAAGGATGTATGGGGCAGGAATAATGTAGGAAATAAAAAGATGGCCATCCAAGACACAAGACAGATAATGTCACATGTATCAAACCAGTCATGAAGGCTGCCTATTAACATGCCACAACACTGAGGGAGTTGCAGGAATGTGTAGCAAGTACAAGCTGTGCAGTACCCATGTCAGCAATTGCCTGGACTCTGCAAACGTGTGACCCATGTGCTAGGGTAATCAGATGGGACAGTTGTACGACAAGAAATATCAGCCAGGCCTCTCTACAAGTAGTGTATGCATAACAGAAAAGGTCCCCAAAAGGCATGCGTTGCAATGTGTACTGGTGTACCAAGACCATGTTGAAAACCTACAGACAGAATCACGCAAGATACATGTGCTGCACAACTAACACCTCACCCCACCTCAAGCCCACGTCCCCATCTGTACCGTGCCAGTGCCAGTGTACACCTGTATGTTTGCCATTCATTAGCTGGGACTAGGCTGTTACACATGGTATTCAGAGTTTGGGACACTGCACACTGACACATGTGTAGGCCATAGTTGTCAAGCATCTGCAAGAAGGCTGTAGGTAGGGAAGGGGTGTCATCATGACACAACAGTGCACTGCAGCAGGGATCCAAAGGATGCTACAAATGGCTGTATCTGCACACAGTCAGGGTCATGAACTGTGGTAGACATAACCTTGACTCCACAGCAATAATGACAGCAGAGTTGGGGGACATTTGTAGGGCAGACTGTCCAAATACTGGCAAATGCAGATAGCCCATGCTAGTATACCCCTGCCAGGAACAGTGACTGCTGTAGTACACATAACAGTAGGTGCAACAAACCATCATGGTAAGGGCGTGCACACATATGCACCCACAAAGTGTATGCATCGCAATCAGCATCAGCACATCTAATACATTTGTTTGACACTGCATTTGATTGTACAGGACATATGTCACATATCAGGCTCATGTAATGTAGAAATATGCAGTAATGTGGTCCCATGGCATATCAAGGAAGAGGGCGTCATATCAATAAGGGTGTGTACACTCCCCATAGCCATGGTAAGGTTTGATGGTTATCAGTGTAATTGTATCATATTGGTCATACATGCACCGCTGATGATGACATCTGTAAATCAGACATCATGCATTCACAAATGACAACTGTCCACATATCATCCCAGGTATGTGTCAGACAAACACATAGGGGCTGAGAGCAGCAGAGGAGACATAACTGACACAGTAATACACATTCAGCAATGGTGTGTATACCTGTGAGGTATGGTGCACAGTACACTGCAGGGTGCTGAATAGGTGCACAGCAATAGGTGTTTTCCAGGGGGAAGGGGCATCACACACATGTATACTGTTGCTAGCTTGGATTGACTACAGCTGCACTGCATGATGTTGAATGCCATATGTTATGCATGTTGACATATGGGTAATGGGAGGTCTGTGTGTAATATCTTCGTGCAACCTCACCTGTAACTGTGTGTGGGGGGTTATTATGTCTGTAAGTGCAATCTGGTGGAGTGGAGGGGGGTTGATGTATGTAGGATGTGTGTATGTATGTGTGTCTGTGTTTGAGTGTGTGTCCATGTATGCACATGTGTGATTGTGGGGTTAAACTTACATCTTGACTTCCCTTTGAAATCGTGCAGTACATGGACATGGACTGACACATGATACACCAGGAATACTTTTCTGATATGTAATCTCAGGACAGGTGATAGTATAATAAGATCTGTAGCATGGAACATGCATTGGGAGGGAAACTAGACACCAGGTATAATGTTATAATTGCAATCAGCAGAAAGGTGAAAGAATACCCACATATGCAGCACTATAGATGCATTGAGGACTTACTAGACAACACCAGTGAGTGTATCCAAATATTACTGTTGTCCACATAATAAGTTAATAGAGCAACAGATCATGCATCGACTCAGCAATAGTTACGTATGACACTCCAGTGCGTAAAATTATTGAGTGACTGTAGTAGCCCCTAACATATGGGGGTCATGCTCATGATGTATGGACAAACCCAGGGTGAATGCTGAATGACAGAAGTGAGTCCTTGAAAAACCGACTCCAATCAAGTCAAAGAGGAAATGGAGTAACAGGTCATGTTTTTTGATCACTTGTCTAAGCAATTAGAAGAATGATACATTACTGATTGGTATTAATGAGTGTAAGTTTCCATGTGTGATGCAGGATAGGGAACTTAAGAGAATAAACTTGGGACAGTCTATAAACTCAGGGAGAGGTAGGTATTATGGTGGAATGTCAGGGTGTGTGTGTGTGTGTGTGTGTGTGTGTGTGTGTGTGTGTGTGTGTGTGTGTGTGTGTGTCTGTGTGTGTGTCCTGTTAAGCAATGATGCACAGGTCTTAAAGTGTGTTTCTTGTTTCCCCCTCACAGGTCACGAGGTGGCTCAGGGTCCCTCCTACAGACAATCTGATGTCGGTGCCCATACAGACACTGAAAATGATGATAGGTGTGTTGAACAGGCAGGGTTCTCAGAGGCCGAATCTGCACCATCGTTTGACATCCCCCTGTTATCCACCCCATCCCCGCACACAGTCACAGTGCCTATAGATACCCCATCACCAGTGGTTATAGCAGAGGGACAGTTGGTGGTTGGTGGCAGTGCACAGGACAGTGTGGTATCTATGGCTGCTGTGTCTGGACACAGCAGCCATAACCGGATGTCCAGCAGGGTAGCACATAGGCAGATTTACAGGGGTGCTCATGGGAGGGCTGCTGCACATCGTGCCCCTGGCAGAAGTGCCACATCTGGTACCACCAGAAGCATGTTTTAGGCTGTCATGGAGGTGCAGACATGTATGGAGTGGTACACCAGATAGGGTCTGAGGCTGCAGAGGGCTGCTCTTTCAGCTGTAAGTGACATCCATGATCTTGCAGGTGCCCTCCATTATTTTACATAGGTCATGGATAGACGGTGGGGTGAGATGGTGGGACTCCTCGACCGTGGATTGTCCATACTAGAGCATGTGGTGGGAGTGGTGCAATGGCCATGTGGACATAGGCCAGCAACACCAACATCTGGAGGTCGACGTGGACATGCAAAGTCACCAAGCCACTGCTGTAGTGGCAGTACCACCCCCAGCACTGCAGTGGGGGCACTGTCCACACCACACCACAGCAGGCTAAATGCACATGGCCCTGGCCAGTCCCAGGAGGGAGTTGGTTCCAGCGGATATATGTCATCATCAGGGGAGAGTACCATATTGAGGCTTGTACCTGGATGTACCTGTGGAACCCCTGGCAGGCACAGTTCTTGTGTCCATGGCTGGAGGCAGTGAACTGCATACCCTGCCAGGTATGGTCTGCATGTGTCCAACAAACACCTGTATAGGGCAGCCACATGGCAGAACTGTGTGCATGCATGCATGCTCACACACAATACAAACACACCTAGGGCAACCCCATACCTACACACACCACATCACCGTGGCCATGTCAGTAATTAAAACCCTTCACTTACACACATGGTGTCAAAAGTATGGCCCAGCCTAGGACTCTGTCAAACAAGCAACACACCATGTGCATATGATGATACCTGTGCCATATCCCTGTTATCCATACCATCGATGCAGGGACAGGCTAATATGGTTCTGATGCACATGGTGAATGTACTACAGTGTACCAATGTACTGCAGCATAACATGTTGTCAGCAGTAATGTTTAATGCTTACATGTCAGGCAGTGTAGCTGTCCAGCCATGATGCATTATAGCTGTTATTAACACTGAGTGATTGTGGTCTCAATAATCTTACCTGTTTGCATTGTAGGTGTCCATGTGTCAGCAGGAGGATGGTCTGCTGTCATATCTCACAAGGGGTATGGCACTGTGGTGACATCTTGGCTGTGCCATATCCTGGGTACAGGTGAACACATGTCACAGGTGTGTATAACAGTTACTGCCTGTGCCACATGGCCGATAGGTCTGGGGGGGTGTATACAGGTGTGTGCATGGTAGCTGCTGTTAACAGCCCTTCCACAGTGGACAATGGTAGTTGTACTGGGTTGTACACACCACATGTATGTGTATAACACACACAGAGGCTTAGGTGTTGATGCACTACACAGAGAATACTGTGCACATGGATGTATGTATCTGTGCAAAGAACCCATTATAGCCTATGTAATTCCACCAAGCCAGACTACGCAGAACAACACATTGTGGAATAAGCAGTCCGCTAGTTTAATGTAATTGACGATAGTACCAGCAGGGTATATGTCCCCTTCCCTAATCAAGTGCAATCCTCAACATGGTAAACATATGTGTGCGGGTGTGGGTGGCACACCCCTACCCTTTGGAGGATGACAGGTGCTGCAGAAACACAGATAGAGTGATAGACAAATAATTAACCTGCTAACATGAACTGTACAGTATTACGGCCAGCTACATAGGGGGATATACTCAACAGTAACTGCAATGATGTTGGCTGTGTTCACAACAGCCACACCCAGCTATATATACCAACCCCAGTATTGCTGCACACCTATACAGTGGGGAAGAGGCCATTTACACAGCTAACAGTAGTTGTAATGGAATGTATGTCCACAGGATGATACCTGTGACATGTTAGCATACACCACACAGTTCTTGGAGATGTGGCCCCCTGGGACATGTATATTCTGCAACCTGAAGTAGATCCTTCCACATATATGCACACTATTACTTAGCAACACTGGGACTAGACCCCTACCTAGGTATGTAGAGCTACTGATACGTGTGGCTTTAACTGCACACACCACACAGGTTTTAGGATGAGGTGTGTTCCAGGTTACATGTTACATGCAGAACATCCCCAGGCATGTATGATATGGTAATGGGGGATGTAATGGTTGTATATGGACAATACATAGTGTGACCTACTGTCATATACACAATGACAAACACATAACAGACACACATCTGAGAGACCTGGGCCTATCAGTGCTAACTACCTTGTCAGTGTGTCCATTGTATTACAGGAAGGCTGCACACAGCACATGCATAACTGGGCTGGATAGTGTTATCAGTTACCTGTATGGTTGATGGTGACAGTGGTCACCATACAGTGGTACATGGGACATATACTGTGGGTACCATGGTGTAAGGACAGTATACCTAGCACCCACACCCCACTGTGGATACTATACGCACTGGAACCCATGATGATACTCTGACATACTCACCATCACACATTGACCAGGACTGCAATACATCCCCTTGTCCATCCCAAGACTGCTACTACAGGGTTATACATCTAATGCACATGCCACAGGCATAGTAGGGTGATACATTGCCATGCCTCTTCTATGGGCAACAATATCACTATCCCTAATACTGTGTGGCAATGTGTATTGTAATAGGAGTATGTGACATCGGAATGTTGTACCCTACATATATACACACATGCACACATACACACTTGCCAGAACTCAGTGGGTATCCCATGCCTATCAACCCATTTGTACAACAGTGTTGTGCTGGTACTACAAGGCCCAGGTAGCCCTTAGGGAAAGGAGTGTAACAAGATACATGTAATATCCGGTACAGCAGCAGCCACAACTAACTATGGAAATTGGTGGTGCGGTGGGTGTGAAGGGCCTCAGGATATTCCCAACTACAAGTCTACAAACACACAGACACTGATATCCTCAGTAATGCACACTTACACATTTGTCAGTACTGGGGTGCATCGGTGCAGGTGTTCATAGGTGTGTACCAGGCTATTGTCCATGGAGATATGGGAAGTGTAGGGGATGTGTGTATAGTGGTATCATGCCACCTGCCATGTGCCAGCAGGCCATCTATCAACAGACACCACTGTGGTGACCCTCAGGGTGAGAGTGATATGCATCAGCCAATAATCTGTGTGCCTCCTGCACAAGGCCGATGAGGTGCTCCAGTTCACATGTATGCAACATGTATTAGATAACATGGTTAGGGTTTGTCTTGGAGACCTGTACCCAAGCATGTTCTGTTGACTGTGGTAGTGTAATTGAGGTATCTATGGCATGTGGTGCATAGAGGGTGTTGAGTCCTATCTGTGGCATTTATAACACAGCTGGGCAGACATGTCAGTGTCAGTCAAGCACAGATTGCCTGTACGTATCCAAGATGGATACCTGACATCTGCACATCTGTACAAGGACTAACAGACATCAGCTCACCAACTAGCTATGCATTAGGATGAATGCATTGACAGATAGACATCTGACACCGAATGGTATGCCATTGCTACATGGCAGCCCTCACTGACATGTGCTATACACACAGTAGTCTACAGTTATTTTCCACATGTCAGATCATTATCCAGTAGGAAATTTATAATGAGACACAGCTCACACACCAGGAACATGACAGTGAGGACTCAGAGTCCATCCCTGCATGTAGAGGCATTTGTTTCCAGTACTACAGTTAGCAATCTACTCTTACCTGGGAAACCACTGTCAAGAGTAGTAATGTGATGATACACTATATGCCAGTGTGACTGCATATAATCTGGGATACTACCCTTATATGTAACACATTCACATGGATAAGAGTGTTGTACAAGCCATATATACTCAAGTGTCCCAGACAGGAGACTCACACCCCTTACTACTGTAATCACAGCACACAGACACATTTTATGTACATGGCATTACATACACATTACAGATGTCATTACCCTGGTATATTATCAGACTGGAATGTGTGCACTGGTTACCAGGGCTGAGCCATGCTTAGCAGGTGTCTGCTTTGCTGCAATATAACAGCTACGCACACTTGTGCAATGGTAAGCGAAGCCTACATGGTGCAAGCACCCATACATTTAACTGCACCTTAGCGCCACTTAGCTTCATGCAAACCCATGCAAATGTGCTTAAAGCTGCTCAAAACTGCCTTAACCACTTTGTATTCAGCAGCCCTTGTTCTACCCAGCAATAAAATAAACAGTCCTTGCAGGTCTTTAATCCAGGACCCTGTACACTATAGTCACAACAGTTAACCACTACACCATGACAGCTCTGAAGACAGCTGTTGTTTTTCCAATATATCTGTCAGTACACATGCTGAATAGTATTGAACAATTGCTGTGACTTCTACAATTGTGTAGTACTTGTTAGTAATATTACTGTTGCATCTCATCTGGTGTTTTATCTAAATATACACATATCAGATTCATACGGTGTGATAAATCTGGGAAGGTATACACAACAGTAATGTCTACACATGACAAGGATATGGATATATACACATACATATGTAAATATATGTGTACATGTACATACACATATATATTCATATATGTATTTATATACATCTGTATAGTACATCATATATATGACCATATGTAGATCTCTCTGTATATGTATGTATGTATATATATATATATATATATATATATATATATATATATATATATGTGTGTGTGTGTGTGTGTGTGTGTGTGTGTGTAGATATAACTATATGTGCAAATATATCTATATATCTGTATATGTGCAGGCATATATAGATGTGAATATGTGTATATATGTATATATGTGTGTGTGTGTGTGTAAATATATATATATATATATATATATATATATATATATATATATATATATATATACATATATATATATATATACATATATATATATACATATATATATATATACATATATATATATACATATATATATATACATATATGTATGTAGATATGTATATGTGCATATATGTGCATATATCTACATGTATATATATATATGTTTACCATATGTCCAGAACTGCAGAGATATGACTAATAAATGTGTACAGTCTGGCACACTCTGATCAGTGCAGAGGTATACACAGATCGCCTTAGTGTGAGGCATGTGGACCAAGCCTAACAATGTGGATGTTAACAGCCATGTAAATGGGTATATCACGTAAATACTGGACTACATATGCCACATGGTTATGCATTCACATGCTCATGTCTGTCTTGACACATAATAACCAGTGGTGCAGAGGTCACATGGCCACATACCACCCACTAGTTAGTGACATCCATCTGTACAGCATCCCACTGCTTTCTCAGAAATACATGACAGTTATGGTGGCCTGGCAACAGTACATCTGGCAAATATCTTGCCATAACTGGGTAATTACACTAAGCTGCTAGGCATGTAACAACGCACAGTGCAAACTACAGGCAGACTGCCACAACACTGGCCTACATTTCTTATGGGGGAATACACATGTACCTGCAAATATATCAGGCTCTACAGGCATGTCACAGCACAGAGTAACAGACACCTGTGTCAAAGTTCATACCCACAACCAATGTGAACACAGCCACAGCCACATATGGTAAGCAAGCTTAATATTACAGCCACATATGGTAAGCAAGCTTAATATTACAGTATATGGTCTATCTGATCAACACCATCCTCATATGTGCCACTCACACACAAACTCTACATATAATGGGATACGACACAGTGTGGTCCGATGCCTGTCTGTGGTATGGGACATGTGTGTGTTTGGCCCTACAAACATGTAAGCCGATAGGGTACCATACACTGGAGCAGCATGTAACATCAGATAGAACAGGACCAAAAACAATGACATCTGCTGCAGTCTGTACACAGGCCAAGGTGTGAATTCGCAGTACACATACTGTCAATAATCACCATAAGTACACAGACCTCACTACTGTACACAGAACCACAGAATGCCCAGGTTATGTCCTGAAATATAACCCCTACTATACATGACATGTCTAGCAGTCTGATATCTCACTGGATTATCAGGTATGATGTCAATAAATAATGGTGTACAGAACATATGCACCTCTTGCTGCATGACATATGTACAAAGGTTGACAGACTTGTGGCTGCAGGCACAAACACTGGGCCAATATTGACATGTTGCTGTGATAACGTCATACATTTACTGATGTAACAAAGTTTCTTGTGACATATGTCCTATGAGGGATATGAAGTCAGTAACTCTCATGGCTGTCATCATGTACTGACTGCAATCCATAGACTATGCTTCTGCAGTTCTAAGATAGGTAATCTGTGCGTAACACAAGATACATAAGACTGCAAACACTGGCCAGTCTGCAGATAACCCTACAGGTGGGAGTTTTCTCAAACACATAATATTGTCATGACAGGTATTAAATTATGTAGACCAGCCATATCCACACAAACCCTGTTATACCAACATTACTCCAAATGCAAAAGAGCAACCATTACATTCTGTAGTCATGTCTAGAACATCCCCCTCCCATTTGTTGGCCTATCTCCACAGTGTATGTTGTTAGAGGTATATCCCACTACCATCTGTGCTGCTGTTTGCCAAACACTGACACAAGGTCCTGCTCACAGTGAATGAAAAGGGCCAACACCCACATTATGTTCCTAGTTATAGGAGTGTGTTTCCATTCAATTGGCTATGGAAATTTTACCACAGCTGTTCCACATGCAATCAGCTAGTGGGGGACTGCAATTCATGCAGAGGCCATCAGCTGATCATGAGCATCACTTACAAAACTCAAGCTGCTGCCTAAGCAAAGTAGGTGTACTTCTCCACATCAACCAGTGAGGGAGTGAGAGAGTCAGACAGAGACAAAGTAAGACAGGGAGGGGGTGGGAGAGTATAACCTAAGCATGTTTGTGTCACACACTTACCAGTACGGGGTTTCAAACTCCTGCCTATGTATTGCTATATCATGTCTATGCAGTTATTGCATGCACCACAGAGCTTATATGTGGTGGAGCTGTCCAAAGGTATATTTGATGGTGAGTGACATCAGCAACAGTGATAAAAGAGGGATAAGATAAGTGTAGTACACGTGCCTGTCCACAAGAACATGTATCAAGGTTGACACAGCAACACTCTCTCAGGGACTCACACATATTATCACAGTTGGCAGGGTCAGGATTAGACTTCCTAACTAGCTAGTTTACCACAATACAGTAATACGCTGGCATCACATGCACCACCAGGGTTATTAGGATGATACATGGGCAAAGAGTATGTCAAGGTGTCTGACATCAGAAGGCATTCTTCAGTAGGCCAATGGGAGGTGTAGTGAGTGTGAATGGTGTCCAAATCATTACACTCCACACACACACAGACACAGGTTTGCCTGTACTGACATGCATGGGTGCATTGCTTCACAGGTGTGTAGTGGTTGACTGTGCCAGAAGGCTGTACAAAGCTAGGTAAAGGGTATACCTTGGCATCAGGCCACATGACAATGGACTGCAGTGTGGTTCAAGGGTGTAGTGTCTGGATTGGCCCACACAGGTCCATCCAGTCATCTGGGTTACTATTGTGGGTGGCCAGTTCTGTGCAATGCTTGCCATGTATGTGTTATATATTCCATAACATGGACAGTGTCTGGGATGTGCACACATCCTACATGCATTTTCTGTGACATGTGGAAGTGTACTTGGAGTGTTGGGATATGTTGTGTAGACAGATTGTTATCATCAGATGTGCCATTCCTGACCTCATGTGGTGAGAACTGGCATTGGACACCAGGTTGACCCTGCACCTACATTGACAGCATGATACAGGTATTCCATGTGTCAATGGCATCAGTCCGTACAGGGCATGTGTATAAGACATGGTATGTCCTTTGTGGGTTACATTTTCTGGCTCTACAGTTGTTGCAGGTGTCCAGTGGGAAACATAGTGAAGGAGCACTGTATGCAATGATTTGCCTATTGTATGGATGGGACAGGGTGCAATGTCCGCTGTAGTCCACTGCAATCACACCATGGTTACTATCTGTGGGCAATATGCAGCGAACTACCAACATAGTGTTTATTGCCTAGCCGAGTTTGCTTGTGTATGAGACATGGGTGGAGAGTGTTCTCTGGGTAATACAAGAGTTGCCTATATTATTCCCCAAGCTATGAGGTCACATGTAGGGGCATGGATTGTCTACCCCATCCTCTCTGCTGTTTTACATCTGTTATCCTTGTTATGTGGACATTGTGACATATAACAGGCCCACCATATAAGAAATTTGCAAAACCCACTCCACAATGAGTCCTGTTATTACACACTCACAGCTATCTCCACACAGGATATGTATGACAAATACACACACACACACACACACACACACACACACACACACACACACACACACACACACACACATATATATATATACACACACACAGGCACACACACACACACACACACACACACACACACACACACACACACACACACACACACACACACACACACACACACACATATATACACACACACAGGCACACACAGGCACACACATACACACGCACACACACACACACACACACACACACACACACACACACACACCAAGTCTCATGTCTAGGATTAGAACACCTACCTAACTAGTACAGTGCTTACGCAGTTATAGCACACACCACTGAGCTTACTAGGCTACTCTTTCCCCAAAAGGTGTATTTCAAAGTGAATGACATCAGCAGGCTTGCCAAAATAGGGTAATGGGAGTGGTAGTGACTGTGAATGGCCTCAAAAGCATTGATCCCTGTACAAATAAACAAATACACAAAGTTTTACAGTTGTCATGTCTGGGATTATAACTCCTACCTAATTAGTACATCACACTACAGCATTACACAGTTATAGTATGCACCATGGAGCTTACTGGGCTTCTCCTTCCCTAAAGGTGTATTTAAAAGTGAATGACATCATCAGGCTTGCCAAAGTAAGGCGATGGAAGTTGTAGTGACTGTGAATGGCCTCAAAAGCATTGATCCCTACACAGACAAACAAACACACACACTTTTACAGTTGACATGTCTGGAATTAGAATTCCTACCTAGCTAGTAAATCACATGACAGCATTACACAGTTACAGCACACGTCATGGAGCTTACTGGTCTAATCACTCCCCAAAGGTGTATTTCAAAGTGAATGACATCAGCAGCCTTGCCAAGGTTGGGCAACGGAAAGTGTAGGTCATATGTTCATAGGTTGGTACTAGGCTATTGGCCTTAAGGCCTATACATACTTAGCCATGGCAATTCCCTGGCTATTTCTTCCCACAATATTTACTTCCCTGGACCCCTGTCTAGCAGGGCAGCTGACATGATCCCCGGGGGTCAGTTTCCTATCTCTCATCCAATCGTCCATGTTCCTTTTGAAGAGGGCCAAAGAGGCACTCTGCTTGACATGTATGGTCAGTCTATTCCAGAGTCTGGGGAGTCTCTGGGTTAGGAACATATCCTTCCAGCATGTATTGTTCATTGTGATGACAAGGTTTAGATCCCTGGAGCATGTGACTGTGAGGGTTTGGAATTCTTTAAGTGTAGCATATCCAACAGCTGTGGGTTTGACATGGCATTGTATGTTAAGCAGAAATTGCCTCTGAGTACACAATATGTGACAGAGTATAGCTGGATGGTTTTTAGATGGTCACCATAAGGCATCTGGTTTAGGCTTGTGATTCTTTTAGTGAGGTATGTTTGCAGCCTTTCTAGTTGTTGCAGATGTCTTGTGAGGTACATATGTAATGGGCCATTGTAGTCTGTACTTGGTCTACTGAGAGATGACTACAGTGGGACAATGGCCTCCTTTTTCCTGGCTGTAAAGCACTTAGTGATGAGGTGTGCCACATAGGTGGATTTTCTGACTGTTGTGGCGATGTGTTTATTAAAGGTGAAACCACTATCCACCTGTGTCCCTAGGTCTCTTACCACACTTTAAATGTTTAGTGTACTGCCACCTATGTGGCACTTCACAGGTACATGTCCCTTCCCAAAGGGCATAACTATACATTTCTTGGCATTGATCTTGAGGCCATCGCTCAGGCACCATGCATCTCTTTCTGTAAGGCCCTTCTGTAGAATATCCACATCAAGTGGGATTCAATATTGGCTCCCTGTGTGCAGTCAATTTCGACCTTTGTTTGCCAGAGTCCCTTAGTTTTGGACTGTACTTTAGAGCAGTAGATGTCAAACAAGGGCAGTCCCAGGACTGAACCCTGAGGCACTCCAACTGTCACTTGCCTGGGGCTGGAGTTGGTGTCACGTACATTTCCAGTGTGGATTCTGTCAGTACAGCAGCTGGCAGCCCATCGGGTGACATAGGGATTAATGGCCAGCTCGGTACATTTATCTATGATTCCTGACTGGGGATGGTATCAAAGGCCTTGGTGAGGTCCAGATAGACTGTGTGAACCACCTTACCCTCGTCCACAGCTCAGGAGTCTGATTCAAAGTTGTCAATTGGGTTGAGGTGACATGATCGGCCCTTCACAAACCCAACCTGGTTGAGGTCCAGTGTTTGCAGGTTGCCAATGTCTTTGTTTTAATTTTCATGATACTACATTCCATGGCCTTGCAGATCAGGCATGTCATACTGCTGGGGCTGTAGTTCCCAGGATCCAAGGTGGATCCCCCCTTGTGGACTGGAATAACTGTAGCTGTGCGCCACACAGTGGGCAGGAATCCTGAGGTGTGGCTATGATTAGGCATGGCACGTAGGTGAGGTGCCAGTTCCCGGGATGTTGACTGGTCCCATGACTGCTGTTGTCTTAGCTCTGGAGAGTGCATTTTTTACCAATGTGGCCATTATTACCAAAATCTGGCAATCTTTCAGTGTTGAGATGTGCCCTTTCGGGGGTGTGAGCGGGGTACAGGTGCCAATGAATCGATCTGCCAGGATATTGGCAATATCCTTGGGAGCAGTATATTTAATACCATCCTGTTGTAGCTCAGAGCAGATCTGAGCATTGCCATTTAGTTTCCTGACATAGATATGGAACGGCTTGCAGTTGTCTTTGGCATCTTTGGCTATGTTATGTCCGTAACTAGCTTTGATGGATGTTATGAGGGATCTCAGCTTCTTACTATGGCTGGTAATGGAGTATTTTGCATCCTGGAAATTCCCCTGTTTCTGCAACACTTTCTTCATTTTGTTGTACAGTATGTTTGTGGAAGGGGGCCACCACAATGGCTTCCTTTTCTTGGTGGGGAGCGTCTTGGTTTTATATTGGATGATACGATTCATGGATGAGTGGATGTGCTTGTACAATGCCTTCATATAGGATTCAGCAGTCATCCTTTTAGTTCCCATCTACATGGGTATCATGATGTTAGTCACGTCTGACATGTGTAGCATGACATTGGCTTTGGAGATGTGTTTTATGGAGGTTTCCTTACTGGGGTGTGGGGGAGGGATGTGGATGTTAAGGGTGATTAGCTTATGGGCATACTTGACCACCGATGGGGTGACCATAAGTGTGGAGCATTGATTTCCAATTTTGGTAATGACCAGGTCTAGGATATTTGAGCCCCTGTTGGGACTATGGGTTACTTGATCCAGGGCATTGGGAATTATGACTTCCAACAACCGTTGGGCACATGAGTTGGTACACAAGTATTTTTCCCAGTTAATGGCAGGGTAGTGTAAGTCACCCAGGATTAGGGTGCTTAGATGTATCATAATATTTTCCAGTATGTTTCAGAAGGTGAAGTGGGAATATTGGGAGATGGTGGGGGAATCTGTAGCAAGCTATACAATTTGGATTGCTGTCTGACCTAGTGTTAGTTGCACTGGAGGTATTTCAGACACATTCTGTTCGGCAAGTACCTGGTGGTGTGAATATCCTTGGTGAATATGGACACTCCTCTACCTTTATCATTTTGGTCCTGGTTTGGTGGCTGACAGGTGTGATGAGAGCTGTACCTGGTATTGCAGGGGTGCTCTCTGGAGCCCTGGAGCAGGTTTCAGTTACTGCACAGGTATCGATGTTCTCCAATTTTAGGAGTGCCTAGTGACTGTAAATGGTCACAAAAACATTGATCCCTATACACACCTGCCATGTCTGAGATTAGAACTCCTACCTAACTAGTGCATCACACTACAGTGTGGTGCATAGTCTTAGCAAGCGCCATGGAGCTTACTGGGCTACTCCTCCCCAAAGTTGTATTTCAAAGTGAATTAAATCAGCAGGCTTGCCAAAGTAGGGCAATAGAAGTTGTAATAACTGTAAATGGCTTCAAAAGCATTGATCCGTACACAAACAAACACACAAAGTTTTAAAGTTGCAATGTCTGGGAATAGAACTCCTACCTAACTAGTACATCACACTACAGCATTACACAGTTACAGGATGCACCAAGGAGCTTACTAGGCTACTTCTTCCCCAAAGGTGTATTTCAAAGTGAATGACATGAAATCCCCTGCCAAAGTAGGGCATTTGAAGTTGTAGTGAGTGTGAATGGCCTCAAAAGTACACACACACACACACACACACACACACACACACACACACACACACACACACACACACACACACACACACACACACACACACACACACACACACACACACACACACACACACACACACACACACAGTTGCCATGTCTAGGATTAGAACTCCTACCTAACTAGTACATCACACTGTAGCATTACACAGTTATAGCACATGCCATGGAGCTTATAAGACTACTCCTTCCTGAAAGGTGTATTTCAAGGTGAAGACATCATCAGGCTTGCCATAGTAGGGGAATGGGGATTGCAGTGTGTGTGCATGAGCCATAACCTATTCATCTGGAAGCAGACACACAACACTCAGGCACACACAGGTTTATATTTCAAAGGTTTGTGTATACACCTGCTAGATGACTACTGACTTGTACAGTCATGTTACACAGTTATCATAGGCACTACAGACACTATAGTGCTGAGGGATACAAGAGGCAAATGTCTACAGTGACTGACATTTGCATGTCATGGGTTTTAGCCAATTGGATGTGTGCTGGGTGGGACAGGCCTCATGATGGGAGTCAATTTGTCACTGTCTGTCACTCTCTTCCACACATATATGCATGTGTAATTTTAGCCTATTATAGTGTGTTGTCCTTGGATATATGTGTGTATTCCTATCCAATGTGTGTGCGAAGCATGGCTGGTGTGTAATGCGGAGTGTGTGCACAAACATCTGTGACTGTCAGATATGTATAGTCCACTGTTGTTGCTAGACATGGGCTTCCAGATATGTATAGTCCACTGTTGCTGCCAGACATGGGCTTCTTTTCTGTAAGTGTGGGAGCATGCCCAGAATGACCTTTCAGTATGTTGTTGTCATACATGGGCTTTGTTTCTCTAAGTTGTCATACATGGGCTTTGTTTCTCTAAGTGTGGGAACATGCCCAGTATGACCTTCTGCATTGAATGTGTGGATACATTTGAGTTAGATTGTACTCCAGTGCAGGCTTTTGTGTTCTACACCTACAGCTAGCAACCTGTTTCTGTGGGATATCTGTAGATCAGTTGACAATATGGGGTCAAAATTGGCAAAGGATAGTGGGTTACTGTAGGTAACTGTGTCTGTGGTGCTTATGCTACATGGTCTTGGTGTCAGCAGAGATATTCAGACATATGTACTTTTTTACACTGTGATGTTTTATGTCATCAAGTACTGTCATGTATACATATTTACTTGCAGTAATGTCCTGGGGAACACAAGGTGAATGCAGCTGTGTCCACTATTGTGGTCTGCAGCCTACATATTCTTGTATAATCATGCCATTCTGGAGGGGAAGCTGCAGACACTTGCTAATGGGTCTGTGTAAATGGTTCAGCACCTTGGTACAGTGGTGGCTGAGGATTCCATGCTTGCACATCCATCGACATGACAGTATAGCCATTTCCTGCTGTGGACATACCTCACAGCTGTACAGATTCACACAGGTTACCCAGAGGCAGGGGTAATAATTCTGGACATTACCCCTTCACATTGTGGTTTATGAGCAGGTTTGTAACCATTCATTCCTATGTTTGCAGGCAGGGATAGTATGTGCACATGGCTGAGTTTCTGACTTCACACACTCCATGCCATCCATACTCCTACCCCTCCCCTATTATTCTATCCTCTTCCAAACATTATGCAAACATTATCTGATTAGTTCCCTATAGTTATGACCTCATCCCAACAGTAATTTGTTTGGGCCCACATTCATGCCATGTCCATCTTTAAGATGGTGACAGATATTACTTCCAAACATTTACTATGGCTTACTGTTGGAATGTGTTCTGCTGAGATGCATTGTGTTTGGCACTGCAGTTGTGAAAACTTGGCCCTGTCATTGGCAGTACTTGGCCACCAGGACAAACCTCGCCATGCCTACATACTGACCACTCCCACACAATATACAACATACACCAACCTAACACATGTAGCCCTGTATATTGTACACATGCTACAATCTATCCTGCTACTTTGGCAGACTCAGGTAATCTGTGCTTCACTGTTATTATACCTACACATACATGTTACTACATTTCTACATAAGATTGGGGGGCACACTTGACACTTGTACACATTTGCTATGACTGTACTGGTATTTCAGGTTCTCCATTTCATTCTGTATTCTGACCTATCATGCTGACTAGAGACATATCAGTGTACTACAGGTCTTAGGTTTGATTGACCTACATTTCAGTTTCAGACTTCTTACCCTTCAGAACTAACATCCCACTGCCTGACCTGTTGTAGTCTGTCTGTGTAGGTCTGGAGGGGGATGTTCTCCATAGCCATCAATCAGAGGCCTTAGCACAGCCTTTGTGTTTGTCTACACCTGTCCTGCTGGCTGAGACTGTTGTTGGGTATGTGTGTGTCCTATGGACACACATTTGGCCCACCACATTTCCTGCAGTGAGTTTTGTCACCTTGTCTATTACTGGTTACTATGGTGACACCAGTATTTGTTACAGATTTCATGCTGCCACTATAGGTGTCTACTATCTGCTGGCATCCCATTCAGCAACTTGATTCCCTTGCATGCTCACATCCATACCATAGATACAAGTAACAAAACATACTTCTCCATTTGGTAATTGATAGGGAGAGTGACTTACCTTGTGGCTGTGCCAGTATTGAGGATGGTGCTGGAGGGCTGACTATGTTGGATGCACATAATACACTCTCTATATATGGTTAAGCACAGGTAGTGTCATATTTGGCATCTCCTTTACTGTATGTATGAGTCACAGAGAGAGGTGTCATTCTCTGGGTTCCTACCATGTCAGTGTATGTGCTATGCGTTGCCTCTTTGCCATGGCATGGGCATACTGGGCACACCCCCTTCTGCCTACTGGAGCAGGCTCAGGTAGTTCCTCCACCAAGTCACTCTGCCTGTGCAGGCCTTGGAAATGGCAGGGGCTGTGTGGCCCTGCCCCATGCTGCTCCTGCTGCAGCTGTCTCTGCAGGATCATATTTAGTAGCATTGCACATACGATGACAATTTGGGTACATGTAGCTGGTGAGTACTGCAAGGCTCAATCAGATATGTCCAGGCACTGGAACCATGACTTGAGCATCCCAAACACACTCTCTATTATGATTCTTGTCTGTGCCTGTGGCTCATTATGGAGTTCTTGTTTGGGTGTGTGTGCATTTCTGATGGGTGTCATGGGTGCGTAACCAGCATCCCCCACTAGGTGGCCATAAGGGATGTCCCCATTGGCAAATCTCTGGTACAGCTGCATCATAATGCCAGATGTGGAAGTCATGATAGCTTCCAGGGCAGCCAGCACACACATTCATTATAAGGCCCTGGACATCAAAGAGGACCTGGCAGTTGATAGAGGGGAAGACCTTGTGGTTGATGTTGACCCTACCCAGCTCACTGCGTGGTGCTTTGATGCATATGTGTGTGCAGTCTATACCACCCACTACCTCAGGGTATTCTGCTATTTGGTGGAAGAGATGCATATTGCTGGTCAACGCCTAACAGCTGTTGTGGAAATATACCTGCTCACCGGCATGTGCTGACATGGCATCCAGGAACTGGTGGAGTACCTTGGATGTTGATGCCTGTGAGATCCCCATGATATCCCCAGTTGGCCTTTAGAAGGTACCTGTGGCTAGTATTCTTAGGCCTACACATACCTTGGTATCCATTGGGATGGGTTCCCCTCTGTTGGTTCTGTGTGAGGTGTGGCTGGCACAGCTCAACAATTTGCTGTGGGAGGTCCCTGTCCACCCTCTATTGCTCCACTATCACCAGCTTGTGTAGCCCCTGGTAGGTTACCTTGGGTCTTTACACTCTTCTCCTTTTCCTTACTCTGGGGTGGTTGTCAGCATTCTCATCCTCACCATCATTAGCCTCTTCCATATGTTGATTTATGATAGCTGCTGCAGCTCCTATCATTTTGTTGTTTTTGTTTGGTAAAAGTTCCCCCCTTGTGTACACCGGTGGTGTAGAGTTTGTAGGAAAAACTAGAGGAAAAGGTGTTTGCATAGTTTATAGTAATGTGCTGTGCTGGGCTGGGCTGCTGTCTGTGTAATTGACTGATTCTGATACATTTATCTTGCCAGCTATGCTATTTCTCCTTGATTGCCTTCTTACTGCCGTTTTCCATTTCCATTGCCTTCCTGTTTAAGTCCAGGGATGAGCCGCCCAAACACAGTGCTCAGATATGCACAGAGCTGCACTTTCCTGGTTTACTTTTATTTTTTTTCATTTAAAACACAGTGCATGGAGTGCACACCCGCTTAGGCAATGTAAAGAGTGCTTGGCAGCTTCAGACACACCCCCTTGCTTAGCTGTGCTAAGCTAAGGGCAAATAAAAGCCACAGGGCTCCAATAAATTTACAGTATGCTTAACACACCCCTCTATGATGTCAGCTTGCTCTTAGGCTTGCACCATGGTCTTCCTGCGCCTACACGGATGGGTGCAGGCTAGCCATGAGGGGGAATTTGGGATTCAGCATCATTCCCCTCATTTGCATAGGATTGTCTGCTAATGCCTAGTTACAAGTCTGACACTGAGCCTTCCCCCTTAGCAACCACTATTTACTGGCCATGTTGTCTTCTGCCTGCCATTGAGTAGAATGGCAAAATTGTGATTTTTGACAGAATGGTTATTTCAAGTTTTTGTTTTTATTTTCAGGCCGATCCCATTTGTGTGCCGCTGCCCTACAATTAAACGGCTGAAATTGGCCAAAACAAATAAAAGTTTGGGTTTTTTTGCAATTGTTTTCCATGCTAATGGCCATATATTTGGCCATTGGCATGCTTTACACATTATATACACCCTTTATTTGGAGATGTCATGGCTCTGTTTTGTAGTTTGCAGAAATGTACTCAGTTACTAACCGAGTACTTTTCTCCAGATTACACTAGTCCTGAACGGCCGGCTACCAGCTTCCTGGATTGCAAATTCCCCTCATTTGCATGGTTTTCACCTGCAAATGGGGTAATTTACATACAGGAGCTGTGTCCATCCAGAAATAGTGCAGGAGCACTTGTCCACATCTCAGGAGCTTGTTCCTGGATCTCACAGCGGCCATATTGACTCCAGCAGCTCCTGCACTATTCCTGCACGCCGTGCAGAGCTTGCTGAATCCTGGGGTATGTGTACTGACAGATATAGTCGAAAAACAAGAACTGTTTGCACAGTTGTGATGACTTAGTGATTAAGTGCTGTGACTGCAATGTACAGGTTCCTGGGTTGAAGTCCTGCAAGGGTTGGTTATTTTGTTGCTGGGCAGAACAAGTGCCATTGGATACAGAGTGATTAAGGGACTTTTAAGCAGTTGTAAGCAGGTTTGCATGGGTTTGCGCGACAGTAAGCAATACTAATGTCTGGTTACAATTTCTTATACTCAGCTTCTAAATTGCTTAACCTGTGTAAGCATTGCTTACCCCCATGCAAACAGGATTAAACCCACTTACTGATGCTTAAAAGTGCTTATTACTACTTACCCCATGCTAATTTCTTTAAAAGAAAAGAAAAAGGGTTGATAGGAAAGTGGTGAAAAAAGGGCACAAAGAGGGAAAGACAGTAGGGAAAATAGCTAGGGATGTACAGGACGGGTGTGGGGAAGGTCCATAGCTGCTCATTTCTTCTACAGCAACAGCTGTGCATATACACTGATTTGTAGGTAGATTTGGACACTCATACCCCTGAAGGGTGAGGACAACAATAATACGTTGTGAAGCCAATTAGACCAGATTACATGTGTCCAGTGGACATGTGTGTGAAATGGACAGGTATGTATGGGGCGAGATTTTTTTTGGGAACAGATTGCCCTTTTTTTTTAAGGTGAGAGTGGGATGTTGGGGAGGGATAGTAGGTATATTTGCGGAGATAGGTTGGGTGGGATGACAGACAAGACAGCATACAGGGGCAGTACATGACACATGTAGGGGTAAACACCTTGGATGGGGAGGGGTGTTTGAAAATTTGACGCCCATGAGCCCCCAAATGGAAACAGTGAGACTGAGATCCCCACCCATCTGCAGTCACCACTGCACCTCCACAGCCCCAAAGGTGGCTGTGCTGGGTAGGAGGGTCAGGCTGACCCTCAAGATGTGCCACATTGCCCTCAAGCTGGCATAGCAGATCTCCAAACTCCCTGCAGAGCTTGCTATGCACTAGACTCCAGACCTGACGATGAGTGACAGTATCCTGTCTGCCTGCTCCGAGGGTGGGGTGAACCCCATCTCCTTAGGCAGTTCCACCTGAAGGTGGTGCAGGACCAGCGGATAAGGAGGTCCCGGGGTGGGCCCCAGACATGCTGGTGCCTGGTGCCATGGCCAGATGAGATGGGAGAGGTGGGTCTGTTGGGACCAGCCTTCCCAAACATGCTATGGTGTTTCAATTTTAAAACATCTGCGGGTTAGTAATATTTAACAAATTCCAGGAATAGGTATAACAGCATGCATAGATATTCCCATTAACCCAAAACACCAGATATAGAACAGTTACACCAAATATGGAACAGTTGCATAGCAAACAGAACACATGCATATATGGAATCACGGTGGCCATTATAACAGCATGCAGGTACATTGATGGCAGCATGCCACCAATGTGGGAGTATTTTAACATGGCGCATGCATAGAAACAAATTTCAATATTTATCAAACAATAGGACATATGTCCCTACAGTAGATTTAATTGTACACATACCCATTGAGTTGTGTATTTAGATTATTGTTGCAGATATGGTGGGGGGGAGAGAAAGATGTCAATTAACAACTTGTAAATCCCTGTAGTTCTCATTACTTTCTTAATCAGTGCTGTAATCTGTACCTTACAGGTATTATTACACTACCCTATGGACTTAGTTTGGACAGTGGTATGGTTGTAGACAACTATATACGTGAACTGTGTTTTACCTGCAGTATACACCTCTTACCTAGTATACCTGTGGAGGTATTGTTTGTTATCACTAACTGACTGTTTCTACGCATATTCCCAGATTCCAGGTTGATGTTATGCACATACCTCTCCATCTCTTATTGCACACACTCTGGGCAAGTCTTGACAACATACAGGTGAAACTGGGACATATTTTGACTATTGCCCTCATAAACCTTTGGTGATTTGCTACAATGACAGGTTTGTTTTCATATACATTTTCTGAATATTTACATGTATGACAGTCAGTTATATGTCATTAAATGCTGCCTAAATGTCAGAGATCATCACACTGATATGCCAGAGGCACAGGGTAGCAGGCAGTGGATATGGGCCAATTATCTGGGCATTCTGAACAAATCTGTACAGTTGAGGAGTAGGATTCTGCACACAGCTTACTACCATTCCCAGGATTCGAACCATGGCTGTGTGTTCTAAAAATACAACATTTCAAATCTCAGTTGAGTGTGCTATTTGGATTACATTGTCTATGTTTTCACTGTTTTTTGTCTAAGTCTTTCTCAGTTGTACAATATGACCTTGTGATTACAACAGTCATATACAGACATTCCTACACATTTTATTTATGTAGCACAGTGTGGGTAACAGTACTTAATATGACAGTACTATTAAGAGAATGTAACACTACATTACCATATGATACCAGAGTAAACACAAGCAGTCCAGGAGATAGACCTTTATTGCCAGGCTGTTACCCTTTTATTTACATACAACCTATATGAGACTCTTCCTGCCATATTGTCTGGTTTATTCAGTACATGTCATACACAATACAGGTTTTATACTGGCAATTAACTTTCCACTACTTTTAGATTTATTTCTTATGAAAGTACATGCAAGATTAATACTAACTTGCCTCACAATGCAGCTTCTGCAGCCTACAGGCATGGGCTTCCTGATTCACAGCTTGCTCTGCTGCCACTGTCAAAGACATAAGAGGAATATTTAGCCATACCTATCCATAGTATGCATGAGCTGGCAATTATTAAACAGGTAGTAGGATGAGTACTTACACACGGCTGGGATATCGCCCAACTGCCTAGCTTCTTGGATCCACTGATCCAAAAGCTCCCTCTTCCTTGATTTCATGTCAGCATAGTGATACCTGACCTGCTCACCAGTTCGAGGGATGCCAGTGGCACTGGTGAGGTCATGGGAGAGACAGTCCCAGGCTTCTGCTTTATATTAGGAACCCTAGTACTGGCCCTGCAGCAGTCTCTGGTCATGGTCTTTTACAAGGAGTCCTGCCATGACTTTGGACTCCTGTGCCCCAGCGCTGTGCTTGGAATCGCCATCCGTCTCTGACACCGGCCATTGTGCCTACAGGAGGAAGCAGCAACCAGTTATGAGATCTATTCATGCCTGTGGGTGGATTTCCTGCACTTTGCAGTGGTTGGACAGTTTTGAAAATGCTAAGCTATGGGCAAACCTGCTTAGCTAAGGTTGGCATTGCTTAAAGGGGTATACCAATGGGCAAATTGATTTAGCTGGGCTGCACATTGCTTACACCTAGTAAGCAGGAATGTGAAATGCTTAGTGTTGCTTATTGTTAAATTTGCACACTATTTGCTATTTGGCATTGATTTATCATTCATTACATGTTATATATTTGTTTGGTATCTGTGATTCATGTGTACGTACACTGTATGGGGTCCTTGTGTTTATTGGGTGATTTCACCACTTTATTACAATGACACCTCACATATGGACTTAATGCAGTACTTCAGTTCACACACACACACACACACACACACACACACACACATATATATATATATATATGTTATGTAGTAGGTTATACAACATAAAACTGTTGATAGATTCCTTTCACATGTAAATTGTGATTTTGCTATAGTGAGGATCTGTTTGGGTATACCTCCATTTTGTGTACAGCTGTGATGGCTTACTGGTTAACTGCTGTGACTGTAGTGTATAGGATCCTGGGTTCAAGACCTACAAAGCCTGTTTATTTTGGTTCTGGGCAGAAGAGGAGCTGTTGGATACAGAATGATTAAAGTACTTTTAAGCAGTTATAAGCGGGTTTGCGCAGGCTTGCATGACGGTAAACAATGCTAACTTCTGGTTAAATATGCTTACAGAGTTAGCTTCAAAACTGCTTAACCTGTGTGTGTATTGCTTACCCCCACGCAAACAGGCTTAAACCCACTTACTACTGCTTTAATAGTGCTTACTCCTGCTTATCCCTGCACTAATTTAGAAAGAAATGAACATGGGTCTTGGAAAAGTGGTAGTTTTGGACACTCTATGGATTTATCATTCATTACACATTATACCTTCATTTAGTATCCCTGATTCATGTGTACGTATACTGTGTGGGGCACCTGTGTTTATCTGTGGAATTTACAACATTTTTACAATGACACCTCACATCTGCACTTAATGCTTTACTCCAGTTCACAATTATATGTTATTTAGTAGGTTATACAGCAAAAAAATTTTCATAAAGTGATTTCACATGGAAAATGGAATTTACTACAGTGAGAATCGAACTGGGAATGACTGCTCACAAAGCGAGTACTCTGACTACCATACTATTGCAGTATTGCTGCAATTGACTGTATCTTGATATTTATCTTCTTGTGCTGTTTAAGCTACAGTATGCATAGCTAAGCAATGGGCAAACCCGCGCACCTGCAGTTAAATTTAATCTGTTTGATAAAAAAATTCTTTACAGCTATTTTCTCTAGGAAGGGACAGGTTTCACTTATTGCTGTGGAGATCTGCATGCATCTGCACATTTGGCAGACATCCTAGCAACCCCCCATACCTTTCAACCTCTTCATGCAAATTATCTGGACAAAGCTTGACAACATGAGGTCCAAATATGGACATATTTTAATTATTGCTGTTATAACCTTGGGAAAGTTGCTAGTGTAACAGGTTTGTTTTAATATACATTTTCTGACTTATTTGAAACCTGAAACTGAAATGTATGCCATTATTTACTGACTTCAATCCTGAGATCATCCCAGTGATTTGCCAGGACAAATTGGGGACTGTATGGGTGACAAATCTGGACATTCCGCGATGATTTGTACAGTTCAGGTGTGTGCAGCCTCCTATGAGTGTTCTCACTCATTGTAATTGCTGAATGGCACTTTCTGAGTGCAGGGGCATGTGTATTGTGAGAGCTCTGCTCTCAGACACACCCTCTGCACTTGTCCACACTCCTTGTCCATTTAGGAGCAGATGCAGCGCGCCTTCATTACTATGCATGGCGTGTTGCCATGCTGCCCTTAAAAGGTTGTTTCAATGCAGGAATAACTTATTCCTGCATGGAAGATTAGTGAATCCCAGGGATTATGTAAGAAGAGATACAACTCCTATGACAACAATTTAATATTTAGAGAAATTTTAGCCAGTTTAGAAATATTAAAGGTAAATTAGCACAATATAAACAGGAATTTCAATATGGAATGAGAGGGAAAAAAACAGGGTCATATCACAGCTACATGCTTGTGTGATAACAGTCTAGAGAGTTAGGGAACATGCATAGAGTGAAGTAAGGAAGCAGGTGAAAAGGGTAAGGATGGATGTGCAAGGTATAAACAGGTACTTGTCCATATTCAGGGATATTGAGAAAACACAGAACCAGATTTGAGCTATGAAGTCTTTCACAATGGTTTTAAATGGCTGGAGGGAGGGTTTTGAACTGATGGATACAGGCAAGGAGTTAAAGGCCTTAATAAGATGGTATGGGTACAGACCATGACCAGCAGATTTGATAAGTTTGTGGATAGAGATTTTTTTCATTGGACTGTAATGACTGAGAGATATGAACAGTATTTACGGCTGGATAAGAATATGGGTGCTGGATAATTTTATAGGTGTATAACACTTTTCAAGCCTTCTTCTACATAGGGTCAACTTCACGTTGTCGTTAGCTGACAATATCGAATCTGATATTGTCAGCACGACAATATCGTAAGTGAAGAACATCGTGCAAGTAAATGGAAATCTCTGTAAGGGGAGATTTCCATTTACCTCAATGTAGTGCGGTCTCGGAGTTGGTATATTTAAGTAGTGGGGTGTGGGGGTTGCAGGGGGGGCTTGTCCCCCTACCTACGCCATTTACTTGTTTTTTTTAATTAGTTTTTTTTTTACGTTATTCAATGTTTTACTTAATCGGTTAATAAAGTTTAACCTTTACTGATTCGATTAAGTAAACTTTCAATAACGTGATATAGACGCTCTAGGGTCTACTTCACGTTGTTGTAAGCTGACAATATTTAGTCTGATATTGCCGGCATGACAATATTGAAAGTGAAGAACACATACACACACACACACACACACACACACACACACACACACACACACACACACACACACACAAACACGCACTCACACGTGTGTGTGTGTGTGTGTGTGTGTGTGTATCTCCATTGCCTCTTTTTCCCATTTCTGCACATGGGGTCAGGGTGCCACTTCAACAGTGGCAATTATCTAGAGCCAAGGTTTACACAGTCGCGTGGCTAGCCCTGCCATAGATATATATATATATATATATATATATATATATATATATATATATATATATAGATATATAGATATATATATATATATATATATATATATATAGCTAGATCGATATATAGACTGACAACCAACAATGAGCAAGAAATAGTGCCAAACAAGGCTAGCATTAGTAGGGAAATAATGTACTACCTGTAGGTGTTGTGACGCCTGAAGCCACAGGTGGAGGGCCTTCACACTCCTGAAAGGTCTGTTATTTCTCTGTAATGCCCACCCTGGAGGCACTACTGCACTTAGTAAGTGGGCTACTAATTTTTGTAATTGCTTTATTATTAGTGTAAACATTTTTTGGCAAAACTTACTTTAAGCACTCCAGAAGATGTGCAGAAGCAAACCCATCACCTGCCCTATTATTGGTCATACCATTAACTACAAAGTCCCAGCCCAGTGGTTAAATTTCCATTAAACATTAAAAACTGAGCAATTAATAAATAATACAGTTACTGTTAACATAAAATGCCATATTACATATAAAGTGCCATGCAAATGCATAACATTACACTCACCATTTGCTTCCAGTTTGATTTATATGTTGCTTGCCTGTATTCACAATGTATTTTACATTTGTGTATAAAATGTTTATTTTAAAATAAGAGATGGGGGGCTACTGCCTGCAGCACCCTGACAACAGGAAAAAAGACAACAAAAACACAGTAGAAATACACTAACCCTCAAGGGGGGGGCTATTTCCTCCACTGCAGTAAATTTGAAATCATTGTAAATGCAAATTTCAGAGGCCTGTGTACCTATGGTGAGGTTGTGGGGAGAAAGCAGCCCCCCTCCTCCTATGAAAGTAGATATTCCTCTTAACTTTTCAACTGATAAAATGGCTAAAGTTCTATCATACTGGGTTGCAGAGGTATTGCTATGGAGGGAGAAAGTGACAGCTACACTGGGTGCAAGATCTTAGGGGTGAGTTCAACAGAAGCCAGTGATTCTGGAGTACAGTACTGACATTCAGAAATGAATGCCAATACTATATTTTTGGTTAAGGCTGTAGTGCTAAAGTCCTTGTGTGTGTGGTATTTTAACTCTAACAAGCCACTTGTTATATCTGTACCAAGCGGTTTTGGTACAATTTCAAAGCCAAAAAGAATGTGTGTGTGTGTGTGTGTGTGTGTGTGTGTGTGTGTGTGTGTGTGTGTGTGTGTGTGTGTGTGTGTGTGTGTGTGTGTGTGTGAGAGAGAGCTCAACTCATGAGAGAACCTTTCCCACTATCCTCAGTTTAGATTTTAATGGACAATAAGATTTGGAAACTGAACAGGACACCAGACAACCTAAATATAATTCCACCAGGTTGCTGTACCATTAAGACAGCACTTGAGAGGAATTATTTGAATTATTTATGAGTAAATCATGTTGCAGTCCACATGATTTGAATGAATGTGAATCTCTCTCAGTCTCTCTCTCTCTCTCTCTCTGCCATCACTCAGTCAAAGCCACACCCAATGCTGCATGATAACAGTGTTGGGTGCTTAATAAGTTGCACCATTACACAAATACGTTGCTAGCCCACTCACTCCAGGATAGAAGGCAGGAGGGGTCCTCCCTTTGTAAGAATGATAGAGGTGTGTCCTAATTGTGTGCCAAATCACCAGTAAAACTATGGCTTCTGTGGCAGCTGGAGCTATGTGACATTACATGTAGTGATGTTCATAATGTCACTAGCACTGCCAGTTAGGGCAAATACAAATCCTCCTTAGCATGCAGGGCCAAGGTGTGTGATGCTGTATTTTGCTCTGCTCCATTTCCCCTGCCCAACCAGACTCTGACCCAGAGATAACACCAGCAATACTAAGGAAATAATGGTGCAGCCAGACAATTGATGGTCTGCTGAGGGCACTCACATGGAATGCTACGGTCACTTCTGAGAGTGAGAAATGTGATAGGAAGGTTAATCAACCATTATCCTTGAAACATTAATATTTTTTCAAGTTATGGTGTAAAAAAACCTATGCATCTCCAAAATGTGCATGTGGTTTGCTAAAGTGTTTTACAGAATGGGAGTCCTGTATATTATCACCATTACTGAAGAAAGAATGGTCACCAGCAGGGTGTTAATCTACTGGTAATGCCCACTGAAAAACAAGGCCATCTCTTCAGGGCAGCATATAAAGATGCTGCTGTGGAGCTCAAACTGAAAGAAAGCTAATGTCTGCCATTATTTTACTCTCGCTAAGCAGCACTTTTGCTTGTTTAGCAAGTGTAAAATAATGGGAAAATTAAAAAAAAATAAATAAAGGAGTGTGTGAAAGAGAGAGTGTATGCATGAATGAAAGTGAGAATGAGATTGACTGAGCCACTACAAAAGTACTGCTTAGAGAGTGCAAAATTAAAAGAAATGTAAGGAAAGTATGTTTGTTTCTGTTTGTGTGCGCGAGTGTATGCATGCATGAAAGCAAAAGTGAGTGTGTGAAGAGTGAGAGTTATCGAGCAGTGGCAGTAGCAGCACTTAAAAGATCTGCATACCTCTCAACCTATTAGCACGGCCGGCCTTAGGCATAGGTGAACTAGGCGACCACCTAGGGCGCCGTACAACCGGCTTTGTAATGGGTGGAATTTTATGAATTTATTTATTTATTTTAACAAATGTACTTTTGGTATTTTGCAATCTTCTCAGCACTCTGTCTCTGAGTGAAGGACGCCGAGAAGATCGCAAAATAACAAAACCATAGGGCGAAGGGAAGGGCCCTCCCACTTTTATAGCATCAGGTTGGCTTCAACAAGTTAAAAATATATATATATATATTCTGCCGCCCATCACACTCATGCGTCAGTGAAGAGAGGCGTTAAGGTCATCATGCATGCGCATGTGGCCGTTCAGATTCAAAACAAGGTAAGTGGAAGTGTGAGTATGTGTAAGTTAAGCCGTTTGTTTCTGTACGTGAGAGAAAGTGTGTGCGGGTATGTGTTTTTATGTAAACTAAATTAGTCGTTCTGTTACTGTGTGTGTGTGTGTGTGTGTGTGTGTGTGTGTGTGTGTGTGTGTGTGTGTGTGTGTGTGTGTGTGTGTGTGTGTTACTTTGTGGGAGTGTAGGTGTATATATGAGTGCGTCTGTGTGTTCTTGCTTGTTGTAACTTGTTTTGAGCCATCACAGTTATGAAGAATAAATTAGCAAACAAAAAAAAAAAAGTTCCAGAGAATTAAGTAGCTTACAAGAAAGCAGCAATAATATCCAAAATACGACAAGAAAGGCACAAACACAGCCAAAGCTGTGGTAGTTTATTCAGAGAATACAGAGTAAGTGCTTTCACGTCCATTTAAATGGAAGTTGAGATGGCATGCTTATGAAGTCTGAAGAAGCGTCATTTGGACATGAAAGTGCTTACTCTATATACTGTGAATAAACTACCACAGCTTTAGCTGTATTTGTGCCTTTCTTGTCATATTTTGGATATAAATTAGACAAACAACCTGCTGTCTAGGTGACATGGAGTATGTAAAAGATTTAGTCTTAAGTTAAATTCAGCTAGTATGACTAGGTATCAGAGGTACCAATTAGAGAGATGTGTGTAAGTGGTCAAGCCCAATTCACCCATCTTGGTGAAAGGAGTGAAGTGCAGTCTGCTTGTTTATTGCCTCTTAGAAGAGGTAAAGTAAGGAAACAACCCCAAAAGATGATCCAGGGAATGTTAATTATGCACAAAGTAGGTAGGCACTACAGAATCCTCCAGTATAGTTCAATGAATAAGAAAATCCTCTCTCCCTCTCTCTCTCTCTCTCTCTCTCTCTCTCTCTCTCTCTCTCTCTCTCTCTCTCTCTCTCTCTCTCTCTATCTCTCTCCTTTTCTCGGTTAGGGGCCACCACAGTGGATCACCTTGTCCGCTCATGATTGGCAGTGGAATTTTACAGTGTCGAGTTGCCAGCCCGGCATCCAACTTTCCACAGAAGGCACACACACACATACACTCACGCCTAGGGCCAATTTTAGCATGTCCAATCCATTTGCAGCATGTCTTTGGGGATGTGGGAGGAAACTGGAGCACCCAGAGGAAACCCACACGACAGCAGGGAGGACATGCAGCCTCCGCACAGAAGACACTCCAGCCAAAGATCAAACCAGAGAGCCTCTTGCTGTGAGGCGACAACACTAACTGCTGCACCTCCACGACCATCCGATGAATACGAAAATCCTATAAACTAAAATACCTGCAGCACAATATCCCCAATCAAATATAGACAAATCATTAACAATGACACAACTGCAATGGCGATGATATACTAACTAATACAAACATCCAAGCACATATTTATGCAGGCTAACAAGCCTTTCTGCACCATATCCCACCACACACAACTGCTAGCAAATTAGTCTGTCTCTAAGGTTACACAAAATCAGAGATTAGTATACTATGAGGTTAACCCTGCTGAGAGTCCCTTCTATATGTCATTTTTTTTTTTGTTTTTTACATTCTGTGTGAATCTTTACAAGACATTCACTCCTCTTTCCTAAAAAACATTCTGGTTTGAGCTCATGCCTGACAGATGTGAAAATCCTAGAACCCTGGTATTTTACTCAAGAGTCATTTGATAAATTTTGTTCAGGATATGTATGAAAAAGTAAAAGTTTACAATGTACAGTGGAATAAAGCTTTTTGTAATTTGGTTAAGTATATTATTCCGGAGAAATCTTGCATTTTATTACCTGTCCAATTTCTGATCAAAAGGTGACAGTCCTACTGTGTGCATTTAGTTTCACTGGCCTTTACTCCCTTTCTTAAGTTTTATAGTGTTTTAAGTATATAATTTGTGTCCGATTTTTAAATAATATTTTTCTCTTGGGTACTGAGAATGCTGCTGCTATTGTCTTCCTTAATTACATTTAAGACTGTGTCACCGGACAATAGGCTATTGTCTTAGTGGCTAAAACCTTGTGTTAGAGGTGCAGTGTTCAAGGCTCAGTCCAAATTTGTTGTCACTGCCAGTGTGGATTTACATATTCTCCTTTTGTCTGTGGGGGTTTTCGCTACCCCCTCAAAAATGTATTTACTGTTTTTATGGTAACAGTAAATACATTTCGGGATGTGTGTATGAACTTAAAGTGTGTGCTAGTGATGCTAACTGGTTCATTCTGACATCCAGTGTTGTGTTTTACAATTTTTAGCAAAATGGAATGAGACGTTTGTCATGTGTGGCAGCTGGAACTTGAGTTGAACCAATGTCTTGACTATAATTTCAGCAATGAACATGGTCTACTGAGCTCTGCTTTTCCCACCCCTGTCATACCCAGAGGATTATTATTGCCTGCATTCTTTTCAAGAATTTTGGATGTATAAGCAATATTTTGTTTTGTGTTTTTATTGTAAATTCATCTGTTTACTTTTTGTTTTCTGTATAATATTGCTATTTGGGGATCCCCTCCCCATGTTTTGTTTGTATAAAATTACTTTTGGTCAGTGGAATTACCTGCTTGATAACACTTAGATAAATGTTGAGAATGTGGAGTTGATTTGTAGGGCATTTATCCGATGAAGTCTCTTCTTCCATTTTGACCCATGCAAGGGTAGCTTTGGATTCTTGAGGAGGAATTTTACTAGACATCTTTCTATATGTGGCAGTGGAGCAGCAGGTAGGAGGCTCATCATTGGTGCTAGAAGACACAGCACCTATTGAAAATAGTAAGGGAAGAAGTTTTGCTCTGCCAAATTTCCACTAGTAGTAATGCCATTCCTGGTGTCCCCTGAAAAGAGGCCACTAGCCTAGTAGGACTAAAGGTAAACAATTAAAATGTTTACATGTGGTCTTTGTACTTTATGTCAAGGAAACTGTAACCTTTTCACTATACATGGCTTTATTATTTGTGTTTGATGGATGTTTAGAATGGGCGTACCTTCATTGAAGGTTGTGCGTCAGAGCTGGCAACTCGGCACGTAAAAATCTACTGCCAATCATTAGCGGACCGGAGTTCCGCTGTGGCGACCCCTAACGGGGAAAAGCCAAAAGACCCAACAACAACAATCAGGAAAGTGAATCCAAGAATAAGTACGTGTATGCATGGCCCTAAAAATGTGTGCAAGGAGTCTGTTTTGAAAACAGCCCAAAGGTAAACTCAGTTTTTCACTAGCCAGATGCATTTATATGAATGTGGATTTTCATGCCGTTTCAATGAATGTGAGTTTTGCCATTTCAATGAATGTGAGTTTCAAGGGCAGAGACGTTTACTGCTCATGCTAAGTCTCTTTTCATTGTGAGACTGTATTGTTTATTTAGCAAATGGCTGTCTGTGTTTGTGCTACTTTATTTAAATATCTGTAATCAGTGTAGAAGCGAATAAGAGAACAGTATGCATGGTAACTGGTGAGAAATAACCAAATAATGGAACAATGGAGTGGCTGAGGAGGGGGCTGCTTCTGGGGGGAGGGGGTTGCTGCTGGAGTGGCTGCTCTGGAGGGGTAGTCTGTTACCCTGCTAGGGCCCTATTTGACAATGATCTGGCTCTGGTATTTAACGTAGAAAATACGTATGCAAAGGTAGTTGCAGTTTAACTACATTACAAGGTATCTTTTTTTCCTGTGCATTTAAATAATTTAAATAATTTAAGGAAATGACTGGAGTGGCTTTCTTGGGGAATGACTCTGTGGGTGTGGCTCAAATAGGGGTGTTTCATGAGTGTGGTGTGGGTGGGGCATAAGGTTCATAGGTTCATAGGTTCATAGGTTCATAGGTTGGTACTAGGCTATCAGCCCTAGGGCCTATACAAGCCTAGCCATAACAATTCCCTGGTTATTTCTTCCCACATTATTTACTTTCCTGGACCCCTGTCTAGCAGGGCGACTGACGTGATCCCTGGGGTGAATTTCCTTTCTCCCATCCAATCGTCAAGGTTCCTCTTGAAGAGGTCCAAAGAGGCACTCTGCTTGACATGTATGGGCAATCTATTCCAGAGTCTGGGGAGTCTCTGGGTCAGGAACCTATCCCTCCAGCATGTTTTGTTTATTGTGATGACAAGGTTTAGATCCCTGGAGCGTGTAGCTCTGAGGGATTGGGATTTCTTTAAGTGTAGCATGTCCAGCAGCTCTGGGTTTGACATGGCCTTGTATGTTAAGCAGAGATCGCCTCTGAGTAGGCGATATGCGACAGAGTATAGCTGGAGTTTTTAAGGCGGTCAGCGTGGGGCATCTGCTTTAGGCCTGTGATTCTTTTAGTGAGGTATTTCTGAGGCCTTTCCAGTTGTTGCAGATGTCTTGAGAGGTACATACCAAATGGGGCGTTGTATTCTATAATGGGTCTAATGAGGGATGAGTACAGTGGGACAATGACCTCCTTTTTCTGGATGAAAAGCCCTTCGTGATGAGGTGTGCCACATAGAAGGATTTCCTGACTGTTGTGGCGATGTGGTTATCGAAGGTGAGACCACTGTCCACCTGTGTCCCTAAGTCTCTTATCACACTTTCTGTGTTTAGTGTACTGCCACCTATATGGTAATTCATGGATACATGTTTTTTCCCAAAGGGGATAACAATACATTTCTTGGCATTGAACTTGAGCCCATGGCTCTGGCACCAAGCATCTGTTTCTGTAAGGCCCTTTTGTAGAGTATCCACATCATTTGGGGATTAAATAATGGCTCCCAGTTTGCAGTCATCTGCAAACTTTGTTAGCCAGAGTCCCTTACTGTTGACCTGTACTTCAGAGAAGTAGATGCCAAACAAGAGCGGCCCTAGGACTAGGACTGAACCCTGAGGTACTCCACTTGTCACTTGTCTGGAGCTGGATTTGGAGTCGGCTACTTTTACAGTGTGGGTTCTATCAGTAAGCCATTTAGCAACCCATTGGGTGACATAGGGATTAATACCCAACTTAGTAAGTTTATCTATGATTCCAGAGTGGGGGATACTTGGCAAGGTCTAGATAGGCTGTGTGGACCACCTTACCCTTGTCCATGGCTCTGGAGACTGATTCAAAGAAGTCAATCAGGTTCAGGAGACAAGATCGGCCCTTCACAAACCCAAACTGGGTGGGGTCCAGTGTTTGAAGGTTGCCAATGTCTTTGTTTATAAGTTCCATGATAATACGCTCCATGGCCTTGCAGATAAGGCTTGTCAGACTGATGGGACGGTAGTTTCCGGGATCCAAGGTGGATCCCCCCTTGTGGATTGGGATAACTGTAGCTCTGCGCCACTCAGTGGGCACGAAACCTAAGGTGAGGCTATGATTAAACATGACACTTAGGTGAGGTGCCAGTTCATATTGTAGTTCATGTAGTACACAGCCGGGATATCATCTGGTCCCATGGATGCTGTATTCTTGGCTTTAGAGAGTGCGTTTTGTACCTGTGTGGCCGTTATTACTGGAATTTGGCAATCTTCCGGTATTGAGATGGGCCATTTAGGGGTGAGAGGGGGTGAAGTTGGCACTGAATCGATCTGCCAGGATATTGGCAATATCCTTTGGATCAGTATATTTATTGCCATTCTGTTTTAGCTCAGAGCAGATCTGAGCATTGCCATTTAGATTCTTGACATAGTTATAGAATGCTTTGTGGTTGTCTTTAGAATCTTTGGCAATTTTATTTTCATAACTAGCTTTGGAGGATTTTATGAGGCATCTCAGTTTCTTACTGAGGCTAGTAAGGGAGTTTTTTGCATCCTGGGATTTTCCTCTTTTCTGCAAAAGTTTCTTCCTTTTGTTGTAAAGTTTGTTTATGGCAGGGGACCACCAGATTGGCTTCCTTTTTTTGGATGAGAACATTTTGGTTCTATTTGTGATGGCACGATTCATGCATGAGTGGATGTGCTCGTACAGTGCCTTAGTGTAGGATTCAGCAGTTGAACTTTCAGTTCCCGTCTGCATGGGTGTCATGAAGTTTATCACTTCTGACTTGAGTAGCATGAAGTTGGCTTTGGAGAAGTTTTTTATGGTGGTTTCTTTACTGGGGGTGGGGGTGGGATGTGGATGTTAAGGGTGATTAGCTTATGGTCAGACCTGACTAACGAGGGGGTGACCATAGGTATGGAGCATTGATTTGCCATGTTGGTAATGACTAGGTCTAGGATATTGGAGCCCCTGGTGGGACTATGGATTAGTTGATCCAGGGCGTTGGAATTTATGAATTCCAAGAACCGTTCTTAAAGGTGTTGGGACATGAGTAGTTTTCCCAGTTAATGGCAGGGTAGTTAAAATCACCCAGTATTAGGGTGTTTGGTTCTATCTTAATATTTTCCAGTATGTTTAAAAGGTATAGTGAGAATCTTGGGGTATGGTGGGGATCTGTAGCAAGCTACAATTTGGATTGCAGTCTTACCTAGTGTTAGTTGCACTTGGAGAATTTCAGACACATTGTGTTGGCCAACTAGCCTGGTGGTGTGAATATCCTTGGTGAATATTGACACTCCTCCACCTTTAGTGTTTCGGTCCTGGTTTGGTGGCGAAAAGTGTGGTAAGAGTTGTAGCCTGGTATTGCAGGGGTGCTCTCTGGAGCCTTGAACCAGGTCTCAGTTACTGCACAGATATCAATGTTCTCCATTTTTAGGAGTGCCTCGAGAGAGTGCATTTTGAGGTTTAGACTTCTAGCATTGAGTAGCATTACCTTCAGATTTTGCATGCTTGTACCTGTTACGGTGGTGGTTTTGTCCTTTGAAGTTTGCCTAAAAAAGGCACTATAGGGGTGGCAAGAGCCTTAGCCAGTAACCTGAATCCCAGGGGTGACAGGTGCAGACCATCTCTGGCAAAGCATCGTGGTCTGTCAATCATGTCATCCCAGGCAGACAGATACTGAATCCCCTTTGAATGACACCATAAGCTTAGCCAATAGTTGAAGTCAATCATTTTATCCTTATATTGTGGTATCATTCTGGGCGAAGGCAGGATGCTACTCAGGGCTAGGATCATACCTGCCTGGGCCACATGATTCGAGAGCTCTTCCATGTCTCTTTTCATGTAGTCCAGGGAGGTACGTCTCAAGTCATTCACTCCAACATGGACAATGACAGAGTCATATTTGTACTTGTTGTGGAGTGACTTGAGTGCATGCGTTATGTGGTGGATCCTGGCACCTGATGCCAGAACACTACTTCACCTAGGGTGCCATTTCAGCTAAGGCCGGCCCTGCCTATTAGCTCAAGATATCTGGATAAAGCCTAAAATAAAAGGGGAGACAAAAACTCCAAATAGTAACACGTTTAAATATTGCTCTCATAAAATTACTAAGTTGCTTAAATAACAAGATTTGTGTTTGCATGCATTTTATGAAGCACAAGATATACCTCTCAAGTGTACCTCATTACGAGGAACGTACCTCATTCGGGGTCTTAAAAAGTTCATGTTCCTCGAACTTCCTCAAAGTTCCACATTGAAAGAGTCTGTCACACATTCAGTGTTAGGAATTTTTTTAAGTGAAATCCATGGTAAATAGAAATTAATCATATTAATTCATTAAAGGATCTTCTTTATAAGCAAAACCAGCATATTTTAACCATCCTATGACCTTCCCAGTTGAAGTTGTTAGCAAGCCATTAGTATGTGTTCCACATTTTGCCCATTTGTTCCACATTATGAAGACGAGTGTTCCTAATTTTGGGGATGGAAGGTTGAGAGCTATGGCACAAGAGTGAGTGAATGTGTGTGTGTGTGAGAGAGAGAGAGAGAGAGAGAGAGACCAACCACTAGTAGCAGCAGTTATGGTATTTACATACCTCAACACCTCTCAAAATCTGTATTGTTTTACAACAGTATCCCCCTGGTTGTTTTGCGCAGAAACAGGCGTGGCCAGACTAATTGACATAACTAGTGGCTGTGATGTGCCATGCAAATAATGTATGATTGGCAAGCCAAGCAGATTTGTCTGTGACATCATGAATATTCATTGTGTGGTTTTAGGTTACCCTATTCCTCAATGTAGTACAATCACAGACTTCATATATCTGAGTAGCGGGAGGGATGCACTGCATGGGGGTTTTCTCCCCTGCCAAAGCAAGGAGACAAAAGTAATATTTGTAGTTGCAATGTTTTAAATGTGCCCTAGATTTATTATTAATGTCGCTAGCATTTTAGATGCCGTGTTTGCTAATGACAGTCATGATGCGAATGGCAAGACGTTCCTGAATAAGAGTTATGTGTTGCAAGGTTAAGTACATTTAAAAAGAGTATGCATTTTCTTTACTCTTGTTCCTGCGGCAGTAGTTTCTGTAGCTGCCATGTACTTTATTTTAAAGATATCTGTTAAATTCCAAATGCCTTTCCCAACAGATACTGTTACCAAGAATCAGAGTAATCACAACAATGTTTTTTCCCTTGACACCAGCGGATGCCATTGGCTTTTTTCTGTTAATAACTTAAATGATATTACAGAAGGACCTTAAACCTTACTGGGGACATATGGGTTTGGAAGATTCACATACACGATGTAAAAATAAATAATAAAAGTTTTATAAAGTACATTTTATTACAGCTATTCTATGGCCAAAAAGGTAAGGCCAAAAATAGAACAAAAACACTGCTGTTTGCCTTTTCCGGTAAGAAGTGGCCACAGCGGAGCTCCGGTCCGCTAATGATTGGTAGCAGATTTTTACGGTGTCGAGTTGCCAGCCTGACGCTCAACCTTCAGCGAAGGCACGCCCATTTACGCATGCCTTTCAGAGGCTATTCGACCGCGGGGCGGACATGTAGACTCCACACAGAAAACACTCCCGGACACTAGCTGAGAATCGAACGGCAGAACTTCTTGCTGGGAGACAACAACGCAACCGCTGTACCAATAGTATTTAATTAACTTACTCACCGCACATCACCAACCAGTAAAAGTTTTATTGTTTAATCACACAGCAAACAGCACAACATTTGGGTGACCCTTACTGATGCTTAACTGATGTCTACAGTTACTTTTATTTCTTTTTCTATTCTTTGGTCTGTCACGGAATAGTCCTCTTTTTTCATGGAAGTACATAAAAATGTAGGAAACTTGCGTATCATTGCAATCAGATTCTGACCAGGCGAAACTCCTGTTTTTCAAGCCGTACTCGGCCCAATAAATGTAGTCAGAGTTTGTAATGAGGACACTATAGCAGTCCTTACTACATGTTTCTACCTTTTGACCTTTCTGGCCAACAACTATTGGGAGTTTTTGTGTTTCTGTTGAGGGTCGACATGGATTGAACTGTAGGGTTGCCACCTTTTCAAATGCCCAAAGTGGGACATTTTTTGTAGAAACATCAGATTTTGCAGGGCAAAACATATCCACGGCAAGTAAAAATGAAAGAACTTCACTTTTTTGGCAAAATAAAAACTTATTCTTGTAGCATTTGAGTTGCTTATTCTGTTTCTTATAACAATTAGCTGTTTCAGATACAAAATAACTGTTTTATGCAACTATTAAAGAAAATACAGGAAATATTTTTGTTCTAAAATCTCAGGACATTTGCCATTTTTTCAATTTTTTTGCAGGACACAACTGCCCAAAGAGGGACTGTCCCTCGCAAAGTGGGACAGGTGGTAACCCTATTGAACTGTGAGGGTCGTGATTGCCGAACGGGTTGTACTTGTTCATTGCTGGTACCGCGTCTTTAAAAGTACAACTTTGGAAGTGCAGGACATCGGTTACACAGAGTTGTACATTTCTCTGCAGAGAACTGGCTCGGCAGTTCCTAAAATTGCTTGTGAAATGTGTCAGCCTCAGCATGCCTTTCAAGCGTGCACGACTGTGCTTGAAGTCTGTCTTTTCCTATTGTACCGTTACTATGTCACATGTAAAAGCTGCATTTCTGGGACAAAATATTGAGGCCATCTGTCACCAATGTCATACGAATGACAAATGTTTTAAGGTGCCCATTTCATATCCATTATGACATTTATGTCACTACACACATGTCATTGCACCCTGTAAGTTTATAGCGGTAGTCTATAAAAAACAGTGTTCGCTTTGAGGCATTTTTCCCCTGCCGTTTTTGGCTTGCTGTGCAATTCTTTAAGAAACCTGGTGAGAAATGTCTCCTTACAACATGAAATCATGCCCAAAGTACAACCTGAAATCAAATAAGTTTTCTTAAATACAGTTACACAACACGACTTGAAATGGACTATACTTAAGAAGACACCTACATATACTGGTATCACCTGGCACAATTACAGTATCAAGTACTGAGTCTGGAATCTGGTTGCGATAATACGCAAGTACCATATGTACTCATTTGTGTACAGACTAACAATCCCAGATGAATATTCATGCAAATGAACAAAAACATCAACATGTTTACTCATCAATTTACAAAAAATGTCACCTGCGGCTGAGTATTGGGCGGGCCTTGCTACTGCGCATCGGAGGTACTGTTGGAAAACATTGCCAAAAAATCTGGTTAAAGCCTAAAATAAAGATGGAACAAAGGCTGCAAAATAGGAACAGCTTTTAAATACTGCTCTTACAAAATTAAAAAAATGCATGAATAACAGAATTTGTATTAGCATGCATTTTTCTGAAGGAGACTGAAACTCAAATTTATGTCACTATCTAGTGACTTCAAGCCCCAATTATTGCCAACAAATACATTTCAGGAGTAAGGGGCAGCGCAACATTTTGTCTTTTCTCCACACTACAGACAAAAGGAAGGCTTTGGACATTTGTGCCGATTAACTTTGGTAAATAAAGTAATGATTTGATTTCACATCTGCAGTCGTGAGCGTTTTTCTTTCTAATCTCGTTTTTTAGTCTAATTGTTCTCTGTTGACTATGTGTATTTTACCTTTGGACATTCCTACCTAGGGAAACTGACTTGGCAGCTTTCAATCAAAAGGTGGGCGGTGTACTGACATCTCTGTCACAGGCGGGGTTTGGACGTGACTTGCCACTGCGCATCGGGTGGGTTAATACGCTTCAATATCGCCAAATGAAGTATCTGTATATTTCTGAAAGTGTTACATTTTAGATTTAAAATACTTCCTCCAACACCATTTACATATACAAGTTTGCAGTAGCAGGTGGAAGAAGTATTTTACATCAGAAAATGTATATTAAAAATATTGTAATAAAACAAAAATAAGTAAAACACAGCTCATTATCCAAGCGCAATTATGCCCACTTGGGTTTGTGTTACTGAATTAAAAAAAACCCTGGGCGGAGTCTTTTCCAGGGGTATAGAGGCCCTCTGCCCATAATACCCCTAGGGGAGGCTTTAATTACATAGTAACACACACCTTGTTGGAAATTATCGATTGCTCAAAATCCATCTCCAAATACCTTTTGTCAGTGTCTGTGTGCTTTATGACAGAACCTGGCACCTGGTATACTGAAATGTTCTGACTTTTCATCTGAATTCATTTATTTATTTATTTTTTGTTTGTTTGCTTTGAGAAAAAGTAATGAATCAACGTAAAAAGAATGCCATTCATAAAAGTCACACTGTTGTTTTACTTCCGAAAATGTATGTATGTATGTTAAATTATGCTCTATTAAATTCTGCCAATTGTGGCACTGGTGTCTAAAACGTTCTCCTGATCGGACCTTTGTCGTAATCTTTCCTGTCTTTGTCTTTAATTCTGAAAATAGAAACACTGAGAGGTATGCAACTACACAACGGAAAATAACGAAAACTTACTTGTCCAAAACAAAGTACAGGTCAAACGCTTCATTAGAAGACAGCTGTTCTGCCCAAGATCCCCGGACCATAAGTAGGGGGATGATAAAGTACAAAAGTGCTCGACAGCGCTGCTTCATCTCTGCAGTGAAGACGATGAGCCCCGAACGCTGATCACCAGCTGAACTAATGGGGACCTTAGACTTGAGAAGAGCGCTGCAATAGGAAATGGAGGAAATCGACTCTCCGGCTAGTCCTCGCCGCAATATTTAGTTAGCAAACCGTGGCTAGCTTCTTCTTTTGCCGGTGGTATAACTTTACTTAGCTTAACTGAAGTGCTATCCAGCTGCAGTCACGACAGGAACTGAGTTTACTTTGCCCCATTACTAAACCAGAACGTATTATGGCGGTTAACCTATTGGGAAAAACACAAGAAATACATTGTAACGGAAATAAAGGTTGCAAAGTGCTACAGTGTTCCCTTTTCATCTCCACCCCTTGCCTTATACGTACTGAGTAGCAGCTCAGTATAGGGTTGCCGCCTTTTCAAATTGCCAAAGTGGGACATTTTCTGGACACACATCAGATTTTCCAGGCCGACACATACCCACGGTCACTACAAAGGATAGAACTTTACTTTTTTGCCTAAATAAAAGCTTTTTCTTGTAGCAGTTTAGTTACTTATTCTGTTTTTTTGTAACATTTAGGTATTTTAGATACAGAAATAACTATTTTATGCAACTATTACATAAAATATGGGACATAATTATGTCCTACAATCTCAGGACATTTGCCATTTTTAATGTTTTTTGTCAGGACACAACTGCCCAAAGAGGGACTGTCCCTCACAAAGTGGGACAGGTGGTAACCCTAGCTCAGTAGGAAACACAGAAGATGTTGAATTGAGTGATACTCTAACGTAGATGATTATTATTATTGTTTTAATAAATTATGCTAAGTTGTACACTTTGGAGAGACTTCGATAGTAGGGTGACCACCTCTCCCACTTTGCGAGGGACAGACCCTCTTTGGCCACTTGTGTCCTGCAAAGAAATAGACACAATGCCAAATGTCCTGAGATGTTAGGACAGACATATTTCCAATATTTTATGTAATAGTTGCATAAAACAGTTATTTTGTATCTGAAACACCTAAATGTTATACAAAACAGAATAAGCAACTAAAATGTTACAAGAATAAGCTTCTATTTAGGCAAAAAACTGAAGTTCCGTCCTTTGTACTGGCCATAGACATATTTTGCCCTGCAAAATCTGACTTTTTTTACCAAAAATGTCCCACTTTGGCCAATTGAAAAGGTGGCAACCCTATTCGATAGTACTAGGAAATATAAGTAGAGAAGTAAAACAAGAGTCTAACGCGAGTTTGTATAGTCTTGAATGGGATATAGTTTAGTTACAGAATTTGACAGTGCCCAAAATACAAAAGTGTAGCTAGCTAGGATGGGGCAAAAAGGCAACAGCCCCGGGACAAAGTGTTGGGGTGGGGTGGGCACGGTTAGCCGATTACGATCGCTCTTTACTGCATGCATTTGCAGTCAAACCTGACTTTTGCAGCGATCCCTGACTACCTCTGAAGTGTACATCGTTTCGAGGAACGTTCCTCATTTGGGGTCTTAAAAAGTTAATGTTCCTCGAAGTTCCACACTGAAAGGATCAGTCGCACATTCGGTGTTGGCAATATTTTAACTGATAGCGATGGTAAATAGAACTGAATCCTGTTATTTCATTAAAAGACATGTTCTATAAGTAAACATACCACATTTTAGCCAACTAGCTGAAGTTGTTAGTAAGGCATTAGTATGTGCTCCACATTTTGCCCATTTGTTCCACATTATGAGAGGCAGTGTTCCTCATTTTGGAGATGGAATGTTGAGAGCTATGCGTGTGTGGTTATAACTTTAGCAAATGCTACCGTTTAACATTTTTTTAAGGTAAATCCTAAATGCCGCAGCGCGCTTGCAGAATATAAACGGTGGCCCCTGTAGCAAGCACTTTACTACAGTTTAAAAGAGGGATGTTTTTAAATAAAACCTGAGCATTTTAGCGCTCCCTCCTGAATATAAATTGTAGCAACTACTTGCTACAATTTAGAATATTTTTTTTCTTTTTTGTTAAGGTAAATCCTGAGCACTCCAGCATTCCATGCAGAGTATACACTGTACCAACCAGTTTCCTACAGTTTAAATGAGAGCTTTTGTATTTAACTAAAACCTGAAGACTGTAGAGCTCCGTGAAGGGACTAAAGAATTTCATTTTAGTAAAATAATGAGACGAATGAGGGGTGAGGGCAGGCTGCAGAAATTGGACCTCATTGCCCGGGGCTGGAGGGAAGTGATGTTGTGTTGTATATGCTGCTACCTGCTTGACCCGTGCAAGTAAATGAAGTGCTTTTTATTTATTTTCTTTGAGGAAGGTGGCTTTGGATTGGGTGCTGTCTGTCAGCCAACCATTTGACATCCTATAGAAGTCATTTTTTTCTCTCCACTTGAAGAGCTATGGGGGTGGGGGGTCTAATTCTTGGTTACAGCACAGTTGAGCCTGCTGCGCTTGTGAGCTGTAGTATGGCCATTGATGAAAAAAGGCAAACCTGTAGTGGTACACAGCTGAAGTATGAAAGCTAGTTATGCTTAATTGTGGTTGTTTGGGTGCAAACATAGGATACAATCTGTTGCTGTCTAGTGTTCTGTCATCTACATTTCTTTATTCATTAATTTCTCTTCCCACCATGCAAAAGTCCTGCAAATCCATTTCCTCCCAGGGTACAGATCCAGACCTAGGAGTAAATATGTCTCTGCTAGCCTCATTTAATTGAAGCTTTTACCAAGTCTAAACCCTGCCAACCCTTTATCCTGCTATCTAGTGTACCCCAAAATCTGACCTTAATATAAATCTACTACAGGTTTGTAGCATAATATGGTGCTTCTGGATCACATCTCTGTATGCAACCTAAATAAAACACATGGATAATTCATGATGAAATGCACTTATTTCCCAACTAAGTATTTTATCTTGTTTTAGCCAGCAAGCATTCACCCCACTGACCACTGTTGGACATCAGCCATATATCTGCAGCAGTTACCCCACCAAGCCATATTGCAAAAGCTAATTACTGCATCATCAAACCTTTCTTTATACCCATCTACCTACTTTCTCTACCCTTGTTCAGGTCTGCTGAAACAATACAAATCTGGCGGTCACCGACCATGGCATCAAAACCTGTGAGCCTACCAAGAAAATATGGGATACACAACTTGGTAAAAAAAAACTGCGGTGGTGGTGCTGCGGTAGCGCTGCCACCTCACAGTAAGACGTCCTGTTTGATTCTCAGCTAGAGCGTCTTCTGTGTGGAGACATGCGTGAATGGGCATACCTTCGTTGAAGGTTGTGCGTCAGGGCTGGCAACTCGGCACGTAAAAAGCTAGTGCCAATCATTAGCAGACCGGAGTTCCGCTGTGGCGACCCCTAACCGGGAAAAGCCGAAAGACACAACAACAACTTGGTAAAAAAGCCCTAGCAGTTCTAATTCACAATGCATTTTTCCTTCTTTCTTTTCTTTTAAATAGCTATAAACAGAAACTTTAACAATTTTAAGTTTGCATTCCATTAGGAAAGCCTCTGTGGTGTATTGTACTGTTGTAAGCCTCTGCCTTCAGAAATATAATATGTATACAGCACTTCCTTCAGGAAAATCTCCTGATCACCATACGGCATGGTTTTAAACCCATCCATAGCACTACCACAGCCTAATTAACTTTCACAGATACTATTAACAAAGCCAGAGATGAAGGCAAACTTGTTTCCTCTGTATTCCTTGATCTCTCTAAAGCCTTTGATCTAGTCTGTCACCAAAAACTTCTCTACCAACTGCCTTCCCAAGGGCTATCACAACCTACACTACTATGGTTTAACAACTACTTAACTGTTAGACATGTCTGTTGAATAGCTCTTTGTTTCTTTTTCCTTCCTTCCTGTCAATACTGATGTGCCACAGGACTCCGTTCTTGGCCCTCTAATCTACAAAATATTCAGTAACAACTTGCATAAATCCTCCCAGCAAGCTTCACTCATATGATACGCTGAGGACTCTACCCTAATATGCATTTCTGACAACCTAATACATCTCCAAAGCATTACTAAAGAAGCCTTTAACTCTGTTGAAAGTTGGCTGTAGGATAATCACCTGCTACTACCCCCCCCCCCCCAAAAAAAAAATAAATAAATACATTTCTTCTCTTTTTTTCCAAAATCCCATTTCCATGAAAAAATACTTTAAAATTGCTTCCTTAAACGTTACCATGATTGAAGTTACCCCACATACAAAACTGCTTGGCATGGCAAAATTCAATTTACATATCCATGACATAGGAACAAGAAAACCCATCAAAAAACTAGGCATCCTACATACAGCAAAGAAATTCCTAACAGACTCTGCCAAGGTAGATCTAGCTACCAATTACCTCTTACCCTCTCTCCTATATGGAGCCCCTATCATGACCAACCTATAAGCCTTAATTAGCTCTAAACTTGAACAGTGCTATAACAAAGTTGCTAGATTACTTGCAACAAACCCACCATTGTTTACCACTAAACATACTTAACTGGCTGAGGTTTCTTAACCCCCTATCTTATACTCAGCTTACCTTAACCCATAAAATCATCCATACCTCATCTGCCTGCCTAGCAATTAGACCCCACTCCAATACTGACTACTAAATTATCCCCTTTGGTAAAATGATAAACTACTGCTTACAAACCACAAAGGACTGCTGGCGTCAGTCTCTTCCAATAGTGTAGCTAGAACTTGGAATAAAATTCCTTTATCAATACCCTAGATCTAGTCATTACCAATATGAGTGACCGGTGTTCCACACCTGAAGTCAACGCCTCATTGGTCCAATCCGACCATAAGCTAATTACCCTAGATATCCACATCCTGCCTCCACCCCCCATTAAGGAAACCATGGTAAAAAATTTCTCCAAAGCCAACTTCATGCTTCTTAAGACAGAAGTGGTGAACTTCATGACACCCATGCAGATGGACAATACAGTTATGACTACTGAATCCTACACAATTGCACTTTATAAGCACTTACATGAGTGCATGGATTGTGCTATCCCAAACAGAACCAAGACGCTATCTTTCAAAAAAAGGAAGCCAATCTGGTGGTCCCCTGCCATAAACAAACTGTACAACAGAAGGGAGAAATTCTTGCAAAAGAGAGTAAAATCCACAGTGGGGCTCCTGGTCAGCCTCAGTAAAAAGCTGCGATCCCTGATAAAATCCTCCAAAGCTAGTTATGAAAACAAGATCGCCACTGATTCTAAAGACAACCACAAAGCATTCTATAGCTATGTCAAGAATCTCAATGGCAACACTCAGATCTGCTCTGAGTTACAGCACAATGGCACTAAATATACAGACCCAACTGATATTGCCAACATCCTGGCAGATAGGTTCAGTGCGAACTTTACCCCCCTCTCACTCCCTAAAGAGCCCATCTTTATACCGGAAGAATGCAAAGTTCCTGTAATCACGGCTGCACAGGTAAAAACCACACTCTCCAAAGCCAAGAACACAGCATCCATGGGACCAGACAACATCCCAGGCTGCGTTCTATATGAACTACAGAATGAACTGGCACCCCACCTAAGTACCATGTTCAATCATAGCCTCACCTCAGGCTTTGTGCCTGCTGAATGGCGCACAGCAACGGTTATCCCACTCCACAAGGGGGGAGCCACCACAGACCCCGGGAACTACCGCCCTATTAGCCTGACGAACCTGGTCTGCAAGGCCATGGAATGTATCATCATGGAACTTATAAACAAAGATACTGGTAATCTCCAAACTCTGGATCCCACCCAGTTCAGGTTTGTAAAAGGCAGATCATGTCTCTCCTAAACCTGATAGACTTCTTTGAAGCAGTCACCAAAGTTGTAGACAAGGGTAAGGTGGTTCACACAGCCTATCTAGATCTTGCCAAGCCTTTTTTTTTTTTTTTAAAACAAATTTATTGTTTTAACATATAAGAGAAATATCATAACAATTTTATACAAATAATTAAAAATAGGTATTATTATAATATTCAACAAAACAACTAAAGTATTTACAAAGACATCCACTACAATCAGATCAATTAATTAAACTAAAATACTGTGCTATTGAAATTAGAATTTTTTTAACAAATTTTGTAAATTATCCCATACAATAAAATGTGACGTTTTTCTAGTTGTTCTCATTCTAATTATGCTTATTTCCATATGACACATTATATTCATAACATTTTTAAATTCATTGAACGAAGGAGGTGTATCTGAAATCCAATTTCTAGTTATTATTTTCCTAGCCACTGCTAGGATATACCATAACAAGGGAAGCTTAATCTTTTTAACACATTGAGGTACAGGTGTGTTGAATAATATAAGAGACTTAGAAATAATTAAATTATCTGTAAAAAGAGCCTGCAAAAATTCATTAATTGACTTCCAGTATTCTTTCAACTTCATACAGTCATAAAACATATGAGCCCAGTCAGCATTAATTTCTACATTACATCTCTTACATAGATTATCTTTATTATTAATTTTATTCATCATCAAAGGTGTATAAAAAGATCTATGTAAAAATTTCCATGTATAAAGTCTCCAGACAATGGAAGATGTAGTTCTATAAGCAGATTCCAATATATATTGTTTATCTTGTTGAGTTGGTGGGTCCCCATTAATAGAGGTGAAATAATTCCAGTATGAATCTACATTGTAAAAAGTTTCTTGTCTGATAATTTTATGTATATATGAAAGTTTACCTTTATCAGAAACTTTATGCTGTAAATTTATTATCAAGTAATCAATCAGTTTTGGAATAGATTCTTTAACTGTTATAGACATTAGATCTATTCTATCAATGAGATGTTGTCTAAAGATCTGAACCTCTAACCAGCAAGTTTCTCTTAGATCAAATTCTTGTTTTAAGAAATCTAGATTTTTAACTTTATTATCAGATATCAGCTGATACCAGTACTTTAGATTATTATCTATAGCTAAATGAGCTCCTTCAGAAGTAGATGACATAAGCATACCCTGAGTATAAATTATAGGGAATACAATAAAATTCCATTCCCTATACTTAGGGTGCATGAATATAAAGTTATGATAACTAATAATAATATTTAATGGGTAACAGACCATATGTTTAGGTGTAATAGGTGAAGTACACAATTCCTTTAGCAACCACAACATGGAGTTATTTATAATCATATTTTTATGTGTTAAGGAGATTTTCATGAAGTGCATACTAATTAGCTCCCAATAATCTTTCCATTTTGCGACATATGACCGATCTATTAATAAAGTAATAACTTTTATAATAGAAGAGATAATATATAAATTAAAGTCAGGAAAAGAAATACCCCCTTGAGACCAGCTATTAGTATGTTTCTTTAATGCAATCCTAGGCCTATTAGGTGCCCATAAGAAATTTAACATTAGTGTATTCAGTTTCTTGATAGTTATTTTTGTAGGTGAAAGTATTATTGATTGTATTAAGTATAAAATCTTGGGGAATATTATCATTTTAATAATTGTAAGTCTCTCCTCCATAGTAAAAAACATATTATTCCAGGTATTAAAAAGATTTTGTATATTAAGAAAACAGGTATTATAGTTATTATATATAATAGATTTAATATCTTTAGATAGTATTATACCTAAATAAGTTATCTGACCTGAGTTGCGTACATATTTAGTAAAATCACTAATGAGAGTATTTTTTCGTGTATATATAGGTAGTATTTTAGTTTTTTCTTCATTGAATATTAAACCAGAAATACTTTTAAAATTCATCATTTTATCAAATAAAGACTGCATAGAAGAATTAGATCCTGCTGATGTAATTAGAACATCATCTGCAAAAGTTGAATTTTGATGTTGTATTTTCTTCTATTTCAAAACCCTCTATGTCAGTACTGTTTCTAATCAAATTAGCCCAAGGCTCCATTACTAAAGTGAATAATAGTGGAGAAAGTGGACATCCTTGCTTTGTACCTTTAAGAATGGGTATTTTTGTGAAACATATGTTCCTACCTTAATATAAGCCAGCATTCCTTTGTATAAATGCTCAATTAAATTTACAAAATGCATCAGAGAAATTTGTGCACTTCAGTAAGGTAAACAGATAGTCCCAACTTACTGAATCAAATGCTGAACCTATATCAAGACTAATAAGTGTTAAATCTTTCTTTTTCCTATTTGCAAAATCAATTAATGTTAAAGTTCTTCTTATATTATCAAAAGTATTTCTATTTACAATGAAGCCAGTCTGATCTATGTCTATAATGCCGGGATAATTGTCTTCAATCTATCAGCAAAAATACTCATAAACATTTTATAATCAACATTAAGTAATGAGATGGGTCAATATGAAGAACATCTAGTTGGATCTTTATTAGGTTTTAAAATTGGTGAAATAAATGTATATTGCCAAGATGGGGGGGTTATTAACTCAGTTTGGGCCAGAATAAAAACATTATGTATTAATGAATATGTAGTTTTAGAAAGGATTTTATATATCTCTGGTATAATACCATCATTACCCGGTGCTTTGTTTGATTTAAGCTTATTTATTTGTGTAATAACTTCTGTATATGAAATACTCTTGTCCAATAGTTTAATCTGTTGTTTATTAAGCTTTTTATTCATGTTTGTGATTATAAACTCCTTTATTTTATCTTTAGGTTCCATGTTAATGTTGTTATGGTTAATCTTGTGAAAGTGATTTCTAAATTCATCCAGTATTTCTGGTATACTAGAAACATTCTTCTTTTTCCTTAGAGAAAAGATTTCTTTGATATGGTTTTGTTTATTCAATCTTTTTGTTTTATTTTTAAGTCTATGTAAGTATTTGGGGCTTATTGAATAAGACAAAACTTGTATCTGTCTAAAGTTATTTTAACTTTATGAGTTAAAATTTCTTTGTATTTCTCATTTAGTTTGTTTATTTCTTCAATAACTTTCTTGTCCATAATATTTTCTTTATTATTATGTTTATAAGAATCTAGTTTACTTTGAATATCTAACAATTCCTTATCCCAAGATTTCCTTTTGTTATTATACCATCTGATACTTTGTCCATATAGATATGATTTTAAGGCATCCCAAACATAGACAATGGAGACTTCAGGAGTATTATTTATGTCTAGAAAATGTTGTACTTCTGAAAGT